>NW_028246116.1:0-88476 GCF_964263255.1 Lissotriton vulgaris | reverse complement strand
CCTCCATCATACTGTGGAATGTTTTTAACACCCCATTAGCCACTAAGCATGGGCGAATTTTGTGAATCTGCCATTCGCGAATTTGCATATTCAGGAATTCGCAATCCACAAAAATCCGCGAACTCTCACGAATTTGCGGATTTTTCTTTTTTGTGTTTGCAAGGGTTTCTGCCAGTTCGCAAGGGTTTTGTACCAGTTCGCAATTGCGAACTTACTTGTTGGCTCGCAACGGTCGCGACTATGTTGTTTCTACGTCTAGTTCATCATCACAGGTTCACAGCACCCTCTGTTTCACCACTGTCACCCTCTGGTTCACCCATGCCACCCTCTAGTACATCACTGCCAGCCTCTGGTTCATCACTGTAGATTATGGGGGAGAAAAGCAAGCACACCTGCCCTGCTTCAACTGACATGAATTAATTTGGGGTTGATTAATGTGTCACTGAATTTAAACTTCCAGTCTGGCACCTGCTTCCTTATCTGTAATTTACTTTCTGTTGCAGTGCATTTTTTTTTCACAAGACCTTTGTGGCCTACTTGTAGCTATTCTATGAGCCTGCAGTGAGGGTCAGTGCAGGGTCATAGAATAGTTGCAAGTAGGCAACTGAACTCTGGAGGGGCCCCTCAGGAAGCACTACAGGGAATGGTTACTAATGATGAGTTTGAATGTTTGCACCTGCTGAGTGCTTTCAGTTTTGCAAAACTCGTATTTCTGCAATTTTACGGGATTAGCGGGGCACGAATTTGCGCAAGATCGAATTCGGAAGCCGTGAATTCGTGAGAATATGCGATTTGTTTTTTTGCAGCGTGTTAGTTTGCAAGGTTTTGTGCATTTTAGCGAGCCGCTTGTAGCGCAACGGCGCGTAGTTACCCTCACGGTCGTTCACAGGCACGGCCATCTTGTTTGCATGATGTATTTCCGTTTCCGGGCGCGATGTGTAATCTCGCTAAGTGTGCGGCTCGCTAGTACAAGTTTGCGTGTGATCGCGAGGGAAATCTTGCGCGAACTTACCCACGCGGTAGTGAACGGGCGCGGCCATCTTGTTTCTCATTCATGGCCATGGTTCTGGGCATGCTTTCTGTATCCTCTCTGAATCTCTGCCATCCTTTGCTTGTTTGAATTTTTTTTGATCTATTTTACTTATTATCTATCCCTCTATTTTTCTAGCTCTATATTTTTGTGTTTTCTGCTACTTTTGGTAAATTTTAAACTACTTTTTAAAATTCTTTTCTTTTCTTCTTCCCTATTCTATTTCTTCTTTATTATTTACCTTCATTTCTGCCCAGACCATGGTAAAGGGAGCCGGGAAGCATCCTGAGAAGGAGAAGGGTCCCGCACCCCGTGCCCGCTCCCGGCGTTTGAGGGGGGAGCAGGTCACAGCCCATGAGATCTTCAGCGCGGAGGAGGTGGCCGCACTAGTTTTTTATGTTCAGCGCCGCCTCCCTAGGACCATCATGGCAGGCGGCAAGATCGCTAGTGGGTACGGGATCCGGGAGCACCGGAAGCGGTGGGAGAAGGTGTGCCGGGCCATGTACCAACACTCTCGGGTCCGGCGCACCTACAACCAGGCCACCCACCATTGGACGGATCTCCTGAACCGGGAACGCAACTTGATCGACCTGCTCGGCCTTGAGATCCCCGGGATTGGTGAGTAGTAGTAGCTATGTCTTCACTACTCTGTTTTCTCCTGCTCTGTGTGTTATTATATTGCAAATTTTTGTTTTTTACCAAGAGCAATAATGCTGCTGATTACATTGTAGGTAAATTATATTTCAAAAATCTTCTGTGCATTTCAGGTGCACTGCTCTCCTTCTCAGTAGTGTTGCTACTATGCTTATTTGTTTTCGATTTTGTGTTCATTTCATTGGCCTGCGAAATTATGTATGAGTGTAGTTTAAAGAACTGCGTAATGCTAGACACTAAGGGGCAGATTTTTAATTACCGGCGCATCCCTGCAAAGTAGCAGGGATGCGCCAGTAATTGTGCGTCACGCCACCATGGGCCCAAAACGTCACCGAAGTGTTACGCATGTGTGCGGTAAAGGTGGCGCATTGCTGGAGTTTCGTCGCAACAATGGCGCAGCTCCAGCAATGCTCTGGTGCCCTATCTCCCCAATGCTGCGTCAAGCAGGCGCCGGGTTTGAGTCACGCATCATTGTCCTAAAAGTGACTGATTGAAATCTTGTAGATTTCCCTCAGCCACTTTTAGGATGCGTTCCTGCACAGGAACGCCCTCCCTTGCGCCGGAACGCCCCCTGATGGCGCAGAGCTTTACAACGTGATGCATCTCCCATGTGCGTCACGTTGTTAATATACGCCGCACCATGGCGCCTCTTTTGTTCTGCCGCTGCGTCACAAAAGTCAGGCCACAATGGAGCAAAAGAGCTGCAAGGGGCTTCTAAATCTGCCGCTACAGACTCAAGTCCAGTCTTTCCTTTGTACACCTGGCAATAAGAAGAAATAGTGGTGGTGGATTGATGGTTTGAGTATTTTAATGACTGGTTAATGTAGTAGGAAACTTGTTAGTGTTGTCCCTGATCTACAATCACGATGGACTCATTCTGTCACTTCGTGTGCTGCGGACTGCTGCCTGCCAGTCCTAGGCGAAGCTTTTTAGTAGTTTGTTTAGTGAGTTACATAACTTTCCAAGTCGACGGTCCGCAAATCAAGCAATACTAATATCGTAGTAGACCACATGAGATAGGTCAATATATCCCGTGGAATAGTTGTCTATTTGCTATTTCGCCAAAATATTTTGTTATTGTTCTTTTGAAATGTTTGATTTGGTTGACAAATATCATCCATGTTTTCTGGGCATTCTTTCTTTCATGTTGTACATCAGCTCCCCCCAGGAGCAAGAGGGCTTTGGAGGAGGCTGCTGCTGCTGCTGAACAAGGCCAGGATCGGTCAGGCGAGGGCTCCTTTGCTGGCCCTGGTAAGTTTTAATTTTATTATAGAGTACCTATTTTTTCCTAGCTTCCTCATTCGATTTTTTCTAAATCGTCTTTGATCTTCTTGTAGACTATATCTAAATTCTTGTCCTCCCTCGACTATGACTCCCTGTGGTATTACTAGATTATTCTTATTTGTCTATCTGTGTAGCTAACTAAGATTGCACATTTGGCAAAAGGTGTAAAACGAAACTCCCATTCTAGTCAGCAATAGCTCTATGCACTGAGTGCAGTCCTCTGGGATTGTCCATAATGTCTATTCAAGTCTTCTAAATGTTTATGCTTTGACAATTACCAACAATAAAAAGGTGAATGACCACCAAGAAAGAATAAGATACTACTTTACTTTTGGTTTGGATTGGAGGACAATCCATACTACTACTGTTGCAGGGACAAATCTGCACAAACAGAACTATGGACACTAAATAGTGCATTGTTTATCAATTATAATAGGCGCAGGTAGACTTTCCACATACCTCAGTGATATCAGACTTTGAAGAACCCCCAATCTCCTTACAGACTAGATAGTGTGGCAGATTCATTTAGCTCCCGAATTCATTGATGATTGATCCCCAATGATGATTATCCAACGCAGGACAAGAGTACAGAGTCAGAGTCCAGAAGTGTCAGAGGCACAGACTCATGCTTGCAAATTGCAAAACCTTTTGCTCATTCACTCATGAGCAAAAAAAACAGAGTCTATTTAAGTTTTAAAGCTTTATTAAAAGTAAAAATATGTATTAAAATCGAGCTTGTCAGAAAACATAAACAGTTGATTAAAAATGGAAAAGTGATTATAGTGATTTATTTCACACATTTATTGTGGGCGAGCCGAGCCCTCACCAGGTTTGAACTTTCATTTTTCTTTTTGGTGCTGAATCGTTAGTCCCTCTGTCCTAGTGGTGATGATGATTTTTTGTTCTTAGAAGTGAAGCTTCTGTCTGTTATGAGAAAAATGGTGTGTGTTAAAAAGCAAGCATTCATCAGTTGTGCCAAAAAGTGCAGCAAGACAACACCCTTCCCTGGAAAAAGGGACATTTTTACTTTAGAGTAGACAGTCACAAATTATTAGATTGGTATCTGTATTCACATTTCTTAAATCATAGAGAAAATACTAGTGAGTGGTGTATGTCTATGACATCTAACATTCTTAAATGTACTTTGTAGGTGGAACATCTGGTGTTGGGCCCAGCGCGGAGGTGGAGGAGGAAAGCTCTGGGGAGGAGGCGGTGCAAGTGCCGGACCAAACTGCTGTGCAGGTTGCCACGGTAGTGGCGGGCAGTGGTAAGCTCTTATATTCCTTACTTATTGAGATTGCAGACTGCATAGTGTGCTCCCCGTGAGAAAACGTAAGGTTTGTCCAGTAGTTTGAATGGATGGATGCCTGGGTCATGGTACTATCTGGCTCTTAGATAGCATATGTATATCTAGAGAGAGTAGACTGGATGAACTAAGTGTTACTTTGAAGAGCATGTATCACCGCACCCGCACGTCCGTCCCAGTGTAGGAAAGGCAAGGAAAAGAAGTTGTAATTTTGTCCGAATACTACCATGAATAGTAGCAGTAGTTTGTATTGCAAGCACAGCATATATCCAGCTATTACGATGGCAACTCACTACCTCTGTTAATAAGTTTAGTAGAACTCGGTCATTCATGTGTGAATGTATCACTGTTCACTCAATAAAAAGCAAAGCACCTAAAGTCATCCCATATGTAAGCAAATACATACCATGTGCAGTGATAGATAATCAGATTATTTATCTTCTTCATTTTCCTTTTCTAGTATTCATTGGCACTGTAGGGTGAAAGTTAAATTAATTAAGCAGTAGCCCTTGTAACAGAGTATTCTCAGTGCCACCCATAATAGAAAAGTAAGAGCATCACCACCTGCATGTACTGGACTGGTACAGTAACTCAAGTCTGTCTCACTCATCATGGCGGGTGTCTGTTTTTCTCGGGTGCAAGTTGACTGCGCTGGCATTATGCCGGCTTGCAGAAGTTAACGTACCAATTTGGCTAAACAAGAGAGAAGAAGAAGAATAAGACTGGTGTACTGTCATAGTCGACTCTAATGGAGTGAGTCCATAGTGCTCATAGAATTGATTCCTTAAACTTCCACTAATGTTAGAGCAAGGATGAAGGAGTGGGAGGTTAGATAGATACTGGCCACAATAGTTATGTACTGCGCTTGCAAGTTGCTAGTTCTACTGTGACACAACTTTCTGCTGAATCATTTTGTGTTAATCTTAAAGAGCATTGGTTACAGACTATGTCTTTTTCTTTCTTCATATAGATGCTCCTTCCAAACCAACAAGGAAGGAGCTGGGTAGATGGGCCCGGCAACGGAGGCTGGAGGCCACTGTCGCCGAATATCGGTGGCTGGTGGCCCAGGAGGAGGAGGACACACAGAGTACGTCTACAACATCTACGGCGACACCTGCATCCTCCTCCACGTTCCCTGGGTCAGCCAGTCAGCGCAGCAGGTCTCCAGCGGTACGGAGCCGGGGTACGGCAGCCACCCGCCACCGCCGAGCAGCAAAGAAATCAGCTGCCCCCCACAGCAGTTACAAAAAAAGGATGTACCGCCATTCCCTGAGGGTCTCCTACCTCGAGCAGGAGCTCCTCAACACCAAAACCCTGCTTGAGACCCTCCGCAAGGAGCATACCGACCTGGCCCGGAAAGTCAACAGCAGCAGCCAGCAGTAGGAGGGGACTGTCCCTTGTCCCTTTTTTAAAGACTTCTGGGGGGTGGGAATTGGGAGTTGGGTTTTTTGGACTTTTCACGGACATTTGTTGGGGTTAGGGAGTGGGGGTGGGTTGGGTCTTGCAGGAGATTATTTTTGTTAGGGATATAAATATACTTTAAACTTTATCTTAACATACGTGTTTTTTTTACTGCTTTTGAGGCTGGTGGGTGGGGGTTTAACAGTAAGTTTGTTTTCCTGAAACTTAAGTGGCATCTTGATTCAAGTTGTGTAATTAATAGCCCAAATGTTTTCACAACTAAGTGCCTCTCACAAGGTAAGTGAATTCAATAGTCCTAGGACTTTACTAGTACTAGCGTCAGTCTCTCGTCTCTCCTAATTCTCCATTATACTTCCTCCCACCAAACGCTTATCTTACCTGTAATTTGTGTTTGGAAATAGGGCTAGGCATAGGGCTGGCTGCACGGCAAATGGCAATTAAGGTTGGCAATCCTGGGCAGATGAAATGTCATCATTGCGGTGGTACTAGTGGTGTTACACAGTGGCAGTTGCAGCATCTGAAAAAAAAGAAAATGAAACCTTGTTTGTCCTTACCGTAGCATTAGAACGGTACAATAGAGAATATAGCAGGTGACAGTACACTAGAACAGTGCCACAATGTAGCCTAACAAATGGTAAAGTATTGAAAGTATAACTAGTACTTGCGTCTAATTTCTTTGACATTGGCTACTACTACAAGAAATGGCACCAAAGGTGAAAGACACAGCAGCGTAATAATTTGCCACGTCTAGGAGAAGGATGTTCTTGATGACCAATCTCGTTGATGGCGCACATGAAAATCTGCTTTCATTTGCCAATAGTGACTGAGTGTCAAGCTGAGTAAGAATAGAATATATCCTCGGATTCCTTCACCAGCCTGTTGCTATGACCTTATCCTCCCCAGCAAGTGTGTGGAATTATTGCTGTCATTTAGTCACACATCAATCAAAACCACACAGCCCGGGGGAAGAGGGTTAGGGTTTGGAAAATGGATGGGAATGGGGGATTTTGGGAAAGTTTTGTTGAGAGAAGAAAAAAAAGCACAGCATTGACAAACAATAATTGAAGATAAAGAAATCTTTGGGTACAAGACTAACCATAAATCTTTTAAGTGACATAAAGGAAGTGCATGCACTACTGCATGCATGGTTACTGAAAAGTAAGTAGTACTTTCGACAACCGTGAATGAAAGAATAAGACAGTACAGGGCTGCAGTAATAATTATGCGTTTTCACTTGCCTATCTCTGCACTCAGAGAAACACTTCTTACATTAAATTAGGTTTAAAAAATAGCACAAGTAAAACCTATAGAATGGCTGTAGGGATGAATTTAGAAGCAGAGATGAAAGAAATGCAGAGTCACACTCATGGAAGTTCACAGCAAAAACATTACTTAAAAGATCATTAGAAAAGAAGGGATACTGTATCTGTATGTTGTTGTAGTTGTCCTGTTGAATTTGGTAAGTTGCATGCATCAAACCATTCCTCTTATTAGCGGGACTCCTCCATTTCAGCTGACGCTCTGTCCATCAATGTTGGTGACCAGAAGACACCCTGTCCACTGCCTGCCTTGCGGATGCTGAATTGCGGATCGCTAATGTGAAGCCTGACTTCATCCTTTTTTTCCCATTGCACAGACTGAAACCCGGCCTGTAATTATTGATGGAAAAACAGGAAGTGATATTAGAACACCACTGACAAATAAATATAAGGTATGTATGCTGTGTAGTGCAAAAAGTCACACTTTGAGTTTCCTAATAGACAGTACAATATTTTTGAAAGTGCGTACTCTGTCTGAGTCTTCTTTTGAAGGATAAATAAGTATGGGCAAATTAATTTAGCGGATCTTTCCCCTCAAGCTAGGTGTACTGTAAACTGTGTTTTAGAACAAAATTAGACCTTCCCAGACCCTTACTAAACCCAGTCGCAAAAATGTAGAAGACCCCCAATCAGATCTCAAAAAACGAGGCCTAGTAGAAAAATGGTGACAAAAAGAACTTTGAAAGTAAAGTAGGCCCAAATCCCCCCTTACCCACCGTGGATTGTATTCAAACCACTTGCAAGCAAGCAAAAGTATCCATACCCAGCATCGCTCCAAGACTCGCAAACCCCCCACAAACAGCCCCCTGCCCAAACACATGCAATACAATACTGCTAACCCTAACGAGCCCTAAGTTAAGAATAGTGGCAAACGCTTTCTTTAACTAGGCCAAATCCTACCTTTCCCACCATGGATTTTCTTCAAATCCCTTGCAACCAAAAATACATACGAGTGCTCTAAGACCCCAGAACCCAGTTGCAAAAATATAGAACACCCCCAAACACATGGAATACTGCTGCTAGTGCCTACCCTAAGTTATAAAAAGTGCCAAAAGGTTTTTCGGCATGGATTTTGTCCAAACCATTTTTATCCAGTATTAGACCTTCCCAGCAATGCCCCAAGACCCGCCAACCCACCCGCAAAAAAGCACAACACCACCAAACAGGCAATAAGCAAAAATGGAAAATGTCATACTTACAATATTTTTCGACCTTCTTTCAATTCTGTCCAAACGCGCTGTGCAGCTAGGCCCTAACTCCCCTTTCCCAGCATGGATTTCCTGAAAAACAAATGCAATCAAAATTAGACTGTGCCAGCAGTGCTCCCTGACCCCAAAACCCACCCACAAACACCCAGACCCCCCCAAACAGCACCACAAAGACAAGCAAGTCAGTAAAAACGCAAAAACAAAATCACCTCCGATTTTGTCCAAACCACTTTTATCCGGTATTAGACCTTCCCAGCAATGGCCCCAGAGCTGTCAACCCAGGCGGAAAGTAGTAGAAGACCCCCAAACAGCCAAAAAGCAAAAGTACAAAAATGGGGACTTAGTCATTTTCAGGCCAATTTCCCAAATCACTCTGCTCGCTCTCTGCAGCTAGGTCCTAACTCCCCTTTGCCACCATGGATTTTCTTCAAACCGCTTGCAATCAAAAGTATCCATACCCAGCAGTGCTCCCAGACCCCGAAACCCACCCACAAACACCAGGAAGCCCCCCAAACAGGCCCCCGAAAACATGATAGTGAACCAAAAGTCAAAAACTTTTTCAAGTCTGATTTTGTCCAAACCACTTTTATCCGGTATTAGACCTTCCCAGCAATGCCCCAAGACCCACCAACCCACCCGCAAAAAGCACAAAACCCCCAAACAGGCAAAAAGCAAAAATTGAAAATCTCATACTTACAATATTTTTCGGCCTTCTGTCCAAACGCGCTGTGCAGCGAGGTCATAACTCCACTTTTCCACCTAGGATGTCCTGGAAAACAAATGCAATCAACATTAGACTGTGCCAGCAGTGCTCCCAGACCCCAAAACCCACCCACAACAACCTAAAAGCCCGCCAAACAGCACCCCAAAGACAGCCAAGTGATCAAAACCGCAAAATCTTTTTCTGCTCCGATTTTTTCCAAACCAATTTTATCCGGTATTAGACCTTCCCAGAAATGGCCCCAGAGCCGTCAACCCAGGCGAAAACAAGTAGAAGACCCCCAAACAGGCAAAAAGCAAAAGTACAAAAATGGGGACTTCGTCATTTTCAGGCCAATTTCCAAAATCATTCCGCGCACGCTCTGCAGCTAGGCCATAACTCCCCTTTGCCACCATGGATTTTCTTCAAACCTCTTGCAATCAAAAGTATCCATAGGCAGCAGTGCTCCCAGACCCCGAAACCCACCCACAAACACCAGGAATCCCCCTAAACAGGCCCCCGAAAACATGATAGTGAGCAAAAAGGCAAAAACTTTTTCAAGTCTGATTTTGTCCAAACCACTTTTATCCAGTATTAGACCTTCCTAGCAATGCCCCAAGACCCGCCAACCCACTCGCAAAAAAGCACAACACCCCCAAACAGGCAAAAAGCAAAAATGGAAAATCTCATACTTACAATATTTTTTGGCCTTCTTTCAATTCTGTCCAAACGCGCTGTGCAGCTAGGCCCTAACTCCCCTTTTCCACCATAGATTTCCTGAAAAACAAATGCAATCAAAATTAGACTGTGCCAGCAGTGCTCCCAGCCCCCAAAACCCACCCACAAACACCCAGAACCCCCAAACAGAAACTCAAAGACAAGCAAGTCAGCAAAAACGCAAAGCAACGTTCGCCTTCGATTTTGTCCAAACCACTTTTATCCGGTATTAGACCTTCCCAGCAATGGCCCCAGAGCCGTCAACCCAGGCGGAAAGTAGTAGAAGACCCCCAAACAGCCAAACAGCAAAAGTATAAAAATGGGGACTTGTCATTTTCAGGCCAATTTCCAAAATCACTCCGTGCGCGCTCTGCAGCTAGGCCCTAATTCCCCTTTGCCACCATGGATTTTCTTCAAACCTCTTGCAATCAAAAGTGTCCATACCCAGCAGTGCTCCCAGACCCCGAAACCCACCCACAAACACCAGGAAGCCCCCCAAACAGGCCCCCGAAAACATGATAGTGAGCAAAAAGGCAAAAACATTTTCAAGTCTGATTTTGTCCAAACCACTTTTATCCGGTATTAGACCTTCCCAGCAATGCCCCAAAACCCGCCAACCCACCCGCAAAAAAGCACAACACCCCAAACAGGGAAAAAGCAAAAAGGGAAAATCTCATACTTACAATATTTTTCGGCCTTCTGTCCAAACACGCTGTGCAGCTAGGTCATGACTCCACTTTTCTACCATGGATTCCTGGAAAACAAATGCAATCAACATTATACTGTGCCAGCAGTGCTCCCAGACCCCAAAACCCACCCACAACAACCTAAATGCCCGCCAAACAGCACCCCGAAGACAGCCAAGTGATCAAAACCGCAAAATCTTTTTCTGCTCCAATTTTCTCCAAACCGCTTTTATCCGGTATTAGACCTTCCCAGCAATGGCCCCAGAGCCGTCAACCCAGGCGAACACAAGTAGAAGACCCCCAAACAGCCAAAAAGCAAAAGTACAAAAATGGGGACTTCGTCATTTTCAGGCCAATTTCCAAAATCATTCCGCGCGCCCTGTGCAGCTAGGCCCTAACTCCCCTTTGCCACCATGGATCTTCTTCAAACCTCTTGCAATCAAAAGAATCCATACCCAGCAGTGCTCCCAGACCCCAAAACCCACCCACAACCATCAGGAAGCCCCCCAAACAGGCCCCCAAAAACATGATAGTGAGCAAAAAGGCAAAAACTTTTTCAAGTCTGATTTTGTCCAAACCACTTTTATCCGGTATTAGACCTTCCCAGCAATGCCCCAAGACCGGCCAACCCACCCGCAAAAAAGCACAACACCCCTAAACAGGCAAAAAGCAAAAATGGAAAATCTCATGCTTACAATATTTTTCGGCCTTCTTTCAATTCTGTCCAAACGCGCTGTGCAGCTAGGCCCTAACTTTCCTTTCCCACCATGGATTTCCTGAAAAACAAATGCAATCAAAATTAGACTGTGCCAGCAGTGCTCCCGGACCCAAAAACCCACCCACAAACACCCGGAAAACCCCCAAACAGCACCTCAAAGACAAGCAAGTCAGCAAAAACGCAACACAAATTTCGCCTCTGATTTTGTCCAAACCACTTTTATCCGGTATTAGACCTTCCCAGCAATGGCCCCAGAGCCATCAACCCAGGTGGAAAGTAGTAGAAGACCCCCAAACAGCCAAAACGCAAAAGTACAAAAATGGAGACTTAGTCATTTTCAGGCCAATTTCCAAAATCACTCTGCGCGCGCTCTGCAACTGGGCCCTAACTCCCCTTTGCCACCATGGATTTTCTTCAAACCTCTTGCAATCAAAAGTATCCATACCCAGCAGTGCTCCCAGACCCCGAAACCCACCCACAAACACCAGGAAGCCTCCCAAACAGGCCCCCAAAAACATGATAGTGAGCAAAAAGGCAATAAAAAAATTCAAGTCTGATTTTGTCCAAACCACTTTTATCCGGTATTAGACCTTCCCAGCAATGCCCCAAGACCCGCCAACCCACCCGCAAAAAAGCACAACACCCCCAAACAGTCAAAAAGCAAAAATGGAAAATCTCATACTTTCAATATTTTTCGTCCTTCTGTCCAAACACGCTGTGCAGCTAGGTCATAACTCAATTTTTCCACCATGGATGTCCGGGAAAACAAATGCAATCAACATTAGACTGTGCCAGCAGTGCTCCCAGACCCCAAAAACCACCCATAACAACTTAAAAGCCTGCCAAACAGCACCCCAAAGACAGCCAAGTGATCAAAACGGCAAAATCTTTTTCTGCTCCGATTTTCTCCAAACCACTTTTATCCGGTATTAGACCTTCCCAGCAATGGCCCCAGAGCCGTCAACTCAGGCGTAAACAAGTAGAAGACCCCCAAACAGCCAAAAAGCAAAAGTACAAAAATGGGGACCTAGTCATTTTCAGGCCAGTTTCCAAAATCACTCCGCGCGCGCTCTGCAACTGGGCCCTAACTCCCCTTTGCCACCATGGATTTTCTTCAAGCCTCTTGCAATCAAAAGTATCCATACCCAGCAGTGCTCCCAGACCCCAAAACCCACCCACAAACACCAGGAAGCCCCCCAAACAGGCCCCTGAAAACATGATAGTGAGCAAAAAGGCAAAAGAAATTTTAAGTCTGATTTTGGCCAAACCACTTTTATCCGGTATTAGACCTTCCCAGCAATTCCCCAAGACCCGCCAACCCACCCGCAAAAAAGCACAACACCCCCAAACAGGCAAAAAGCAAAAATGGAAAATCTCATACTTACAATATTTTTCGGCCTTCTGTCCAAACGCTCTGTGCAGCTAGGTCATAACTCAATTTTTTCACCATGGATGTCCTGGAAAACAAATTCAATCAACATTAGACTGTGCCAGCAGTGCTCCCAGACCCCAAAAACCAATCACAACAACTTAAAAGCCTGCCAAACAGCACCCCAAAGACAGCCAAGTGATCAAAACCGCAAAAACTTTTTCTGCTCCGATTTTCTCCAAACCACTTTTAACCGGTATTAGACCTTCCCAGCAATGGCCCCAGAGCCGTCAACCCAAGCGAAAAGAAGTAGAAGACCCCCAAACAGCCAAAAAGCAAAAGTACAAAAATGGGGGCTTAGTCATTTTTAGGCCAATTTCCAAAATCTTTCCGCACGCGCTCTGCAGTTAGGCCCTAACTCCCCTTTGCCACCATGGATTTTCTTCAAACCTCTTGCAATCAAAAGTATCCATACCCAGCAGTGCTCCCAGAACCCGAAACCCACCCACTAACACCAGGAAGCCCCCCAAACAGGCCCCCGAAAACATGATAGTGAGCAAAATGGCTAAAACTTTTTCAAGTCTGATTTTGTCCAAACCACTTTTATCCGGTATTAGACCTTCCCAGCAATGCCCCGAGACCTGCCAACCCACCGGCAAAAAAACACAACACCCCCAAACAGGGAAAAAGCAAAAATGGAAAATCTCATACTTAATATTTTTGGGTCTTCTGTCCAAAGGCGCTGTGCATCTAGGTCATGACTCCACTTTTCCACCATGGATGTCCTGGAAAACAAATGCAATCAACATTAGACTGTGCCAGCAGTGCTCCCAGACCCCGAAACCCACCCACAAACACCAGGAAGCCCCCCAAACACGCCCCCGAAAACATGATAGTGAGCAAAAAGGCAAAAACTTTTTCAAGTCTAATTTTCGCCAAACCACTTTTATCCGGTATTAGACCTTCACAGCAATGGCCCCAGAGCCGTCAACACAGGCAAAAACAGGTAGAAGACCCCCAAACAGCCAAAAAGCAAAAGTACAAAAATGGGGACTTAGTCATTTTCAGGCCAATTTCCAAAATCATTCCGCGCGCGCTTTGCAGCTAGGCCCTAACTCCCCATTCCCACCATGGATTTTCTTCAAACCTCTTGCAATCAAAAGTATCCATACCCAGCAGTGCTCCCAGACCCTGAAACCCACCCACTAACAACAGGAAGCCCCCCAAACAGGCCCACGAATACATGATAGTGAGCAAAAAGGCAAAAGCGTTTTCAAGTCTGATTTTGTCCAAACCACTTTTATCCGGTATTAGACCTTCCCAGCAATGCCCCAAGACCCGCCAACCAACCCGCAAAAAAGCACAACACCCCCAAACAGGCAAAAAGCAAAAATGGAAAATCTCATACTTACAATATTTTTCGGCCGTCTGTCCAAACGCGCTGTGCAGCTAGGTCATGACTCCACTTTTCCACCATGGATGTCCTGGAAAACAAATGCAATCAACATTAGACTGTGCCAGCAGTGCTCCCAGACCCCGAAACCCACCCACAAACACCAGGAAGCCCCCCAAACAGGCCCCCGAAAACATGATAGTGAGCAAAAAGGCAAAAACTTTTTCAAGTCTGATTTTCGCCAAACCACTTTTATCCGGTATTAGACCTTCCCAGCAATGGCCCCAGAGCCGTCAACTCACCCGCAAAGAAGTAGAACACCCCCACAAGTGCAGAGTCTTTCTTCATTGGGTGTAATCCAGCCCTCTGCTTTGAGGGAAATAGGAGTCTGGAGGAGGAGGAGGATAGAGGAGCATGTTCTTGTAAACTTGTGAACCTGAGGAATGCAGACTGCGGCACCTTTAAATCAATAAGCAAATAAGTGAAGACAGTTCTGCTGATGGGCTTGTTTTTGTGATTAGGTGATTAAAGTTTTTATTTATATTGACTTTGCCAAACAAAGAAAGACATACACACAGGAATAAAAGTGAATAAGGACGAAAAAGAAAGTTATTGATTCATTGGCTCATTTTCAGGGCTCGGTGTCAGGGAGGAAGAGTTTGTCCTCATACTCTGCGAATTCAGGCGGGAGTAGGTCACCTAACAGAGAAGAAATTTCGTCATCTAAGTTGGTGTCCTCCTCGTCTTCTTCCGGCGTGTATTCTCGTACTTTGTAATCTGGTGGTATGAGGTGCTGATTCATCTTGATCATTGTTAACCTCTCCACATTTTTGGGCGAGAGGCGGGTCCTTTTGCAAGTTACAATGCCACCAGCAGCACTGAAAACACGTTCAGAAGACATGCTTGCGAGTGGGCAAGACAAGTAGTTTATAGCCAGGTTGGACATCTCTGTCTACAATTCTTTTTTCCCATGCCAAATACGCCAATGGGTCATCATGAACATAGACCTCTGTTGAGTCATTCAGATAGTCCTGCACCGTCGACTCAAGGTTCTCCACGGTTCCTCCACTTTCCTTACTTTTTGCTGAGTACTTTTGAGAAGCAAACCCAAGCTGAGTTAGCCAATCCTCTTCTTCACACAATGTTACTGTTGTGTCTGGTGCAGATGATCCGGTTGCTGGTGTCTTTAATGGCTGAGAGGTCACTTTTGCCAAAGCCACAGGTGCAGAAGTGGATTCTTTTGACTACCGATGGCCTGCTGATGCTGATGTACTGCCTTTTCCTTCAATTTCCTGCCATTCTCTTTCAAACCTCATGGCTGACAGAGCTAGCCAATGTTTGTACTTTAAAACTTCTACTTCACCAAAAGAAAAGAATGCTCTGCCTACCAGTGCCTTTTTGTAGCGTGGATCCAGAATAATAGCACAAATGTAATGCTGTTCTGAGTGGATCATTTGAAGATGTTCATCGCCAAGTAGGCTCTGTAATAATTTCTCCGCCAAATTAAAAGCTTCTTGCTTTTCTTCATCGTTTTCAAACATAGAAGACTGCGCCTTCAGTTGGTGCTCTAGCATGCGCAACAATGGGATAGCTTTTCCCATATTACAGTCCTCCCTGCTGACTGCACGCGTGAAGACCTCAAAAGGACGAAGCATGTCTGTCAGGCTTTTAACTAGCTCCCATTGCTCCGCATCTAGCCTCAGGTCCTTCATAGCTGTACCCAGTGTTAAGAAATACTGATCGACTACTGTAAACTGCTCATACAGATGTTCAAGCATGTAGAAGTGTTGTCACCTCCTGGATGAGTGCTTTCACTGGCAGTCGATGTTCTTGTAGCAGGCCCTTCAGATGCTTCCGGGCCTTATAATAATGGCTGAAATGTGTGCACATTCTTCGGCAGGTGGTCAGTAACTTGCACACTGGACTTTCTTCACTCAAGAATTTTTTAAAAACCAGGTTTATACAGTGCGCCAAACACGGCACTCTGAAATATTTACCCAGATCAATGGCCTTAACTACATTGGCGCCATTATCCGTGGAAACATAACCAATCTTGCGTTTTTTTGGGGACAGCCATTGAAAGACCTTTGTGTTAAATTCCTGCAAAATGTTTTCTCCTGTATGACTTCTCTCCATGCCAAACATGGCTAGTGTTGCATGTTTCCAAGCAGCTTTAAAAACGTTGTCCGGGTCAACACCTGCCCTTAGCTTTGCTGTAACTCCTGAAAAAGAGACCCAGTGTGCAGTGATGCACATGTAATCAGTGCCTGCGCCACTGGTCCACATGTCTGTTGTCAGATGTATAGTGTGAACAGCACTCTTCTGCAAAGCTGCCCCAATCACCTCCAGCACATCTGCATGTAGTGCAGGAACCGCAACTCTGGCAAAATATAACCGGCTAGGAACCTTCCATTTAGGGCTGAGCGTTGCCACTAATTCAAGAAAACCAACCCCCTCCACAAAAGAAAAAGGGAGAAGGTCCAGAGCTAGCATTTTAGCCAGCTTAGTGTTATACAGACGCGCCGTTGGGTGGTTACGTTCAAATGGCGCATCTGAAAACCATGTGCTTCTAATGGTGGTCTGGACCATTTTACAGGATGATGATGTTGACTTCTTCGACCCAGTTACGCTCTGTGATGATGAACTTTTTCGCATTGGTGTCTCACTCCCTCCCACACTCTTAGTGTGGCTCACAGGGGGTGTGCTGCTGACAGGGGTATTGGGTGTAGGTGAAGAAATGTTTGACGCTTCTACCTCCTCGTCATCATCAGATGAAACATCAACGGATACAGTTTGTTGACTTCCAATTCGGGCTTCCTTGATCTCCTTTAGGTGCGCATGCCATTGGACAGTGTGCTGTCTCTCAAGATGACCTCTCTGGCCTCCGGTACCATAGTTGGTACCAAGCTTACCACGACTAACTGCAAGCTTACAAATGCTACAAATGGCTGTTTTCCCTTGTTGGGCAAACAATAAAGAAGTCCCAAACTGCGGACTTCAAATGTCTGTGGGGGGCAGAGGAGGCAATACTGGTGGTCATGCTGCTAATGCCAGATGAAGTGGAGGATGTGTGTTGCCAAACTTTACTACGTTGTGCACTTGCACCACCACTAATTGAGGTCGAGGTCGATGCAGGTCCCTTCTGGTGCGAAATAAATATGGAAGCGGTAGGTGGTGGTGTACTAGTTAATTCCAATGATGGTGTTCCCATTGCCTCCTTGTCGACAACATCACGCTCAGCAGCTTTTTGGGCTAGGGTCAAAATATCTGTTTGGTGCATGCCCGCTGAGGCTGGAGTGGAGTGTATGATGACTGCGTCGTCATCGTGAGAGTCTTCATCAGTAGGAGTAGAATACGCCACTTCTTCATCAGCACCACACTCCATAAGTACAAGAGTTTTGGGGACCTTCCTTTTACGCTTAGCTACCTTTGTCAGATCATGGTGTGCCTCACTATCAGACGGCAGTGTTTGTTCCCAAGTTAGATCCCTATCATCAGAAGGAATGGGGCTTGAAGAATATGTAGACACCATCCTTGATCTTTTCCTTGCTAGGGATGTGGAAGACAATGAATGATCAGGAGGAGTGGCTTTCTCAAATGATAGCTCGGCGTGAATGTCGATTTCCTGATGTGCTTCGGGAGGAACAACTATTGTGGGCACTTGTGCCCCTCCATGCACTTCTGCTTGCGCATCTCCTTGCGCTGCCTCTCCTTCCACATGTGCTTGGGCTTGTACTTGCACATGTGGTTGTTGTTGCGGCTGTGGTTGTTGAACACTCGTCAGATGAGTTACAACAACCTGTGTTGATTCAGGGACATTGCTGCTACTTTCTTGTGATGAGCCAACATCACTGGTCGATGGTGATTGAAAAACTAGACTAAGTGCTTCTGCAGCACTCAAGGGCTTGGACTTAAGTTGGCGTGGTGGTGGTGGCACTGAGCCCAATGGAGGGGAGTGCTGCTCCCAGCTTGGTCCCCAGCAGATCCCGCTGCTGCTGCAGGCGTACTTTTTTTTTATTCCCAAAAAATGTGGCGGGCGGCACACCAGTATCCTTGGTAACTTGCTTCTTCTGCTCCTTACTGGCAACTTTCTTGCTAGAGGAGCTACGGGAACTTTTTTTGGGGCCATCTTCTTCAGATGTCAGAACAGCAGGCCGCACTTGCACGAGTTGCAGAGTTGTCTTGTCTGTGGCCACACGTGACATCGCGTGACGTTATGCTGCACACACACCGCTGCTGAACTTCTTCCTGGCACTGGTGGTTCTCTTGTGCACCTAAAAGCAATGGAAGACAGAGGAACATCAGTTATACACCCCAAAAAGTCGAAAAACACATAAAAATCAGCACAATCCCATGCCATCCATGCCCTAAATTATGTTTAAATTCAAGACACCCCAGAGAAAGTCTAGGCCCATGCACCACTGAGTACCTCTGGGCATAATGGATGAAAGCTAGGCAAAATGGGTGCAGACCTGAGAACACTGCCTGCCTTCAAAATGGCCCCTTGCCCCCCAGCACATGTCCAGGGCCTGCCTGTACCAGCACTCAAAATGGCCCCCACCACCATGGCCAGTCCCAACAACACCCCCAAAAAGTCGAAAAACACATAAACATCAGCACAATCCAATGCCATCCATGCCCTCAATGATGTTTACATTAAAGAGACCCCACAGAAAGTCTCAGTCCATGCACCACTCACTACCCCTTGGCAAAAGGCCCCAACAGCAGCCAAAAAAATCGAAAAACACACAAAAATCAGCACAATCCCATGCCATCCATGCCCTCCATGATGTTTAAATTCAAGACACCCCACAGAAAGACTAGGCCCATGCACCACTCACTTCTCCTGGGCATAATGGATGAAAGCTAGGCAAAATGGGTGCAGGCCTGAAAACACTGCCTGCATTCAAAATGGCCCCTTGCCCCCCAGCACATGGCCAGGGCCTGCCTGTACCAGCACTCAAAATGGCCCCCACCCACATAGCCAGTCCCCATCAACACCCCAAAAAATCGAACAACACACAAAAATCAGCACAATCCAATGCCATTTATGCCCTCCATGATGTTTACATTAAAGAGACCCCACAGAAAGACTAGGCCTATGCACCACTCACTACCTCTGGGCAAATGGCCCCAACAGCAGCCAAATAAAATCGAAAAACACACAAAAATCAGCACAATCCCATGCCATCCATGCCCTCAATGATGTTTAAATTCAAGACACCCCACAGAATGACTAGGCCCATGCACCACTCACTACCCCTGGGCAAAAGGCCCCAACAGCAGCCAAAAAAATCGAAAAACACACAAAAATCAGCACAATCCCATGCCATCCATGCCCTCCATGATGTTTAAATTCAAGACACCCCACAGAAAGACTAGGCCCATGCACCACTCACTACCCCTGGGCAAAAGGCCCCAACAACAGCCCAAAAATTGAAAATCCCAAAATTGTAGTTGCAGCAACTGTAATGCCCCAAACAAACTTACTTGTGAAATTTCTAATCCGAAAGTGATCCAAAGAAAGTTAAAAAGGCCTCAAATCCAAATATCTAGCAGCATCCACAAAAAGTATTCCTTCCAGGTCATGATCCGAATCAAAGTGACCAGCACATGAAGAAAGCACTGGGAGGAGCCTGCTGGACAGGAACAGGAAGTTGGAGACTGTGGGGCACTTCCTTCCCCCCACTCCCCAAAATGGACTCCTTGCAAAAAAAAGTGCTGGCAAATGTCATCCTGAAGAGTTATTCTGATCAAAATCATCATTTTCATAAGGGTTATGCTGCTTGCTGGTGGATTTCTTGTGCAGAATTGCAAATGTTGTAATTTTGCGAGTGAGAGATTGTTGCTGCCCACCGCATCTACGTGTTTGCAATTGCGAACTCCCGCGATACGTGATCACGGCGTACTCGCGTTGACAAACTCTCGCTGTGCAAGGTGGCAAGCCGCCATAACGTAATCGCGGTCGCAAAACTCCCGCGGAATCCCGCAGCAAGATCCAAAATGGCGCAGCACACGCAAAATATCGAGAAAAACAACTCGGCAAACGCTGAATGACGGTAAGTGAACGCCGTGCGCCGCAATATTGTATCACCAAGCAAGCAAATCCGCTGCGTGCGAATTTGCGGATTTTCGGCAAATTCGCGAGAGTTCGCGGATTGCGAATTTACCGAAAATCCGCAAATTCCGCTGCACATTTCTTGCCTCTTTCTGCACCTCAATTGCTTCTTTTTGCACCCCTCTTACCTCTTTCTGTACCTCTCTTGCCTCTTTCTGAACACCTTTTGCCTATTTCTGTACCTCCGTTGCTTTAATCTGCAATTATTTTGCTTCTTTCTGCACCTCTGTTGCTTCTTTCTGCACCTCTATTGATTCTTTCAGCACCCCTCTTGCCCTTTTCTGCATCTCTTTTCACTAATTCTGCACCTCTCTTACTTCTTTCTGTACCTATCTTGCTTGTTTCTGCAGCTCTCTTGCTTGTTTCTATACCACTCTGTCCTCTTGCCGCTTCCCTCTTTCTTCTTTCTGCACCTCTCTTGCCTGTTTCTGCAACTCTCTTGCCACTTTCTGTAGTTCTCTTGTCTTTTTCCGTACATCTGGTGCTTCATTCTGCACTTCTCTTTCCTGTTTCTGCACTCCTCTTGCCAGTTTCTGCACCTCACTTGCCTCTTTCTGCACATCTCTTGCCTCTTTCTGCACCTCTCTAGTGTCTTTCTGTACCTCAATTGCCTCTTTCTGTACTTCTCTTGCCTCTTTCTAAACCTCTGTTGCCTCTTTCTGCAGCCCTGTTCCCTCTGTGTGCACCTCTCCTTCCTGTACCTCTGTTGCTTCTTTCTGCATTTCTCTTGATTGTTAATGCATCTCTCTTTCTTCTTTATGCATCCCTCTTTCCTCTTTCTGTACCCTTCTTCCCTCTTTGCCTTTTCCTGCAGTTCTCTTGCTACACCTCTTTTGCCTCTTTCTGCACTTCTCTTTTTTATTTCTGCCTCCTTCTTGCCTCTTTCTGCACTTCTTTTGGTTCTTTTGCCACTGCTTTTGCTTCTTTCTGCACCTCTCTTTGAAAATCTGCACACCTGTTCCCTCTTCATGCACCTCTTTTGCCTGTTTCTGTAACTCTCTTGCCTCCTTATGCACACCTGTTGCTTCTTCCTGCACTTCTCTTGCTTTTTTCTGTACCTCTCTTGCTTCTTACTGTGCCTTTCATCTTCTTTCTGTACATGTCCTATTATTTTAGGCATAGTTGGACATCAGAATTTAAAGAACATTAAAAATTCACTGAAAGAAAACATAGCTTTCAGGGCTGTTATAGTTTCACCCCCTATCACAGATCTGGGTTGAATCCCTCATCGTTCTTTAGCTCACTTCAACACCTCAGTTCAGACACAGCTATGTGCAAATCTGTCTTGACCCTGTGCCTCATGGGAACAGTCGAACCTAAACTGCCAAGCCAGATCTTCCCTGAACTGGAAACAAGCATCCTGGGTCCAGTCTCTGGGTAACACCCTTCGTCAGCCAGGCTGGCTTCAATCCAGTGGTAAAGTGAGCAAGGGACCCACGTCTGGGCATACCCTGCCAACTTAAGCCGAACAAAACAAACACAAGGAGATGATGGAAGGAGCGCTGAACATTTTCGGACACTCATACCCAGTCATAGATTTGGGTTAACTCCATCATCGTTCTTTAGCTCATTTCACCACCTCAGTTCAGACACACCTATATGCAAATCAGTCTTGTCCTGTTATATTCCATATAGGTACCCTATACAGATGCAAGTAACAGTGCAACCTTTCACCTTTAACCTTCCCTACATTACATACATAACAGTTCATAGGGACTGACCTTTTACCTAGAGACAAAACTGCATTCTGTGCTCAGGCCAGGACGCTCCCCCCACCGCTCCAGCATCCCCTGCTGGTGCATTCTGCATCTGCGGCGTCCCCCAGGGCTCCTCCCTCAGCCCGATGCTGTTCAACATCTACATGGCCCCCCTCGCACAAGTGGCCCGCCACCACAACCTCAACATCATCTTCTACGCCGACGACACTCAGCTCATCCTCTCCCTCACCAAGGACCCACGCACCACCGAAACCAACATCCACGACGGAATGAAGGTCATCGCCGACTGGATTAGGAGCAGCCGTCTGAAACTGAACTCGGACAAGACGGAGGTCCTCATCCTAGGAGCCAACTCCTCAGCCTGGGACGATTCCTCCTGGCCAACCACTCTGGGGACAGCACCGACACCCACCGACCACGCACGCAATCTTGGATTCATCCTCAACTCCTCCCTCTCCATGTCCAAACAGGTCAACGCCGTCTCCTCCTCCTGCTACAACACCCTCCGCATGCTCCACAGGATCTACAAGTGGACCCCGACCGAAACAAGAAGAACGTTGACACAGGCCCTCGTCAGCAGCAGGCTGGACTAAGGCAACACACTCTACGCCGGACTCCCAGCCAAACACCTATGACGACTATAGCACATCCAAAATGCCTCCGCCCGACTGATCATCAACGTCCCCCGCCGCAGCCACATCACCCCCCACCTGAGAAACCTACACTAGCTCCCCGTCAACAAGAGGATCACCTTCAAACTCCTCACCCACACACACAAAGCACTCCACAACGCCGGACCAGTCTACCTGATCAGCAGACTCAGCTCCACACCCTGACACGCCAGCTCCGCTCCGCCAGCCTAGCCCTAGTCGCCGTCCCCCGCATCCAACGAACAACCTCATGCGACAGATCCTTCTCCTACCTCGCCACCAAGTCCTGGAACACCCTTCCTACCCACTTACGGCAGACCGAAGACCTACTCGCCTTCAGAAGACTCCTCAAGACATGCCTTTTCGAACAATAGCGAAGCTTCCCACCCCCCCTCAGCGCCTTGAGACCCTCATGGGTAAATAGCGCGCTCTACAAATAGATTGTTTGATTGATTGATTGATTGATTGATTGATTCAGAACACAGGTTTTTCCCTGAATTCGAAACTCATACATTATACATGGGGCTTCTTTGAAGCACAACAGAACTGACAGTAGGACGAACATCTCCTGTATAATATCTCTGTATAAAGTTCAAGCCTGACATCATCCTTTGGGCAGACACAGTAACACAGCAAGGTGAGACCCCTGGGGAGGCCAATGGGTATATATTCATCATGTCTTGCTTAGAAAGACAGAGGAGACTGTGACTTCCCGCTGACACACTGACCAGCTCGCAGTGGTCTAGCATCCCTCTCGAGGTATATAACTGTAGACCAGGACGGGGTCCCATATTCTCTCATTCTCAGTTAATGGGGTTGACTAGATCCTAGAGGGACTAGAGATGTGAATTTGTTGTTTGAGTTTAGAAAAGCCTGCTTATGCGTAATGGCATTATATATAGAGACAGCACAGGAAGCATGTGCACGCAATAGCTACCAAGATAACATATGAATACAAAAAAGCATCCAGGATCCCTCCGACATACGTGAATGTCTTAGATGATCAGACTAATTATTATCGGACTCTGTGTGCAGTCAGAAAACATGCACTTTAAAAAACGAAATTCTGCAATTTAAACCAAAGATTTAGGTATAAGATTTCCGTGAAAAACGCGAGCACCATGTTGGCATGTACATGTGTAGAATGTTCAACCACAGTACGTGCTTAATAGTAGATTTTGATCGCACTAAACTGTACATAGAACATTTTATGTGTAAACCACGTTTAACCACAATGCACACAGAGAGAGCACGATTTGGCTTTCAGAACTAAAGTTCAAAGCCTTAGCGATCATCACTGCAAAGTTACCGCCATGTTGGCGTGTACACATGGAACAAGTCTGCCGTTCAAAACACCGCTTTTTTTATATTAACTTAAAATGCACCCAAACGTGCATGGTAATATTTAAGAAAAGAAAAAGATTTTCACTCAAAGAGAATAACTAAATAAATATCGGGCACTTGAGTGTGTACGATCAAATTAAAAAAGAGAAAGAGGAGCCAAATTAAAAATACTCGGTAAAGGGCCCATTTACTTAATCCTCTAGTCGTGTTAACTTACTGTGACAGGCAGGACGAGACGTTCGGTATGATATCTGAATCTGTCGGGAAAACGAAGCGAAATGGTTAGGTGTTTTGTCCATATATTTATACTTGTGTCTCCGATAACTTGCACCTGGGCTTATTCGTAAGGCAGTAAACATTGACGATGGTGTATTGTAATATCAACTAACATCAGAAAAGACGGTGAGCCATTTTAGAGTATGTTCGCTGTGTGCCTAATTTATTTATACAAACATCCCTATTTAATACATGGTATTTATTTAATTTGTGAGAAATAACATATTTAATACTGTGATTTGATTATATTTGGAAAAGTGGCACATGTAACGAACAAAAAAGATTTTGTATTTTGGCCATATGTTTATATTCAGATCTCCGATAGCTTGTACCCGGGTTTACTCATAGGGCAACAAACATTGAAGATGGCATGTCGTAATATCAACTGTTATCAGAAATAACAGTCGGCAATTTTGAAGTGTGTTCGCTATGTACCTAATTCACTAAAAATAGAAAGGTAGTGATATTTTTGCATTGTTTCCACGTTTAATAATCTGACATATACCATTTTTAGTCATCAGCGCTTTCTTATGTTGATGCGTTTCTTTGAGCTCCTAATTAATTACGCACGATGTAAAAATAGCATATATGTGGCCGATACTGAGTAGTAGACCTCGTGGACTCGAAAGTAGCAGATGCCCTCCTCTTGCTACAATACAAGAAGTTCAAACGGAAAGACTCATCACGTTCGAAGAGTCCCAGGTATGGAATGAAGGACTATGCAATAACGCTATGGAACTAGTTCCCCTTGAACCTGAAATTCGAATTCAGAATCAAAATGAAAAACAAATTGCTATTCAATAAATACAGATGTCTACATCAAAGTGCCTCAACAAGAGCGAGCTACAATTTCTACAAATCCTGAAGCAATACCAACAATTGATTGAACTGCTTCTGGCTACTTCATTAACTTTGATACGTTTTCTTTGGATCCCAGTGAACCTGAAACTTTCTGAACTTTCTTAAAAAGACTTACCTGGTATCACTATGGGTAGAACTATTGGTAATTTCCAGGATCCTTTTCCTTCTGTTCTGGGTAGGCTTGGTAATAGATTTTAGTATGCTTGTAAATGGAAAATATCTTCGACAAAGCTCTACAGCCCAAGAGGGGAATTTAATTTTAAAACCACATCAATCATCTCATCAAGAACAAAGAGACTTGTCATCAGTGAACATTGCAGCAGTTCCTATACCGGGTGGTATAGTTTGGGACAAGGTTGATTTTGATATATTTCCCCCAACAGAAATTTTAAAAATTCCACATTTATTTAAAATATCATTAAGTGATATCATTACCTCAAGTACATTTTCCGATGATTGGGACATTGAGACTGTAAATAACAAGTTTTCTGTTTTATAAAAATCTGATGCATTTTCTAATAGTGAAACACTGGAAAGCACTTCAGATTACAAATCTATGTATTGTTCTCAACATAATGGTCATATCTTTTTGGATAAATCTGCTAATCCTAGAAATGTGTTCACGTACCATCAGTAGGAACATTGTCCGACACTGCGAAAAGGCAGTTCAAAAACATTTACATGAAAATGTCCATATTTTTCAGGGTTTAACATGTCTAATCCAGCCTCATATTATTATAAAGTTGCACCAACATCAGCACAGAAAATTATGCAAACAAACACGAAACAGATTTACTCTACATCCTTTATTGCCCAGTTGTCTGAACAAGTTTATGACTTATGGAAAGACACCATAGATATAAAAACAGTCAAGGTAACTAGGGAATGGCAGGTTCAAGGAACTGAAGCTTTGTTTAGTGCATGCCTTATCCCTAACAGATCATTTTTTTGAATGAGACAGTGCAACCGACGTCTTGTCTTGGACTAGCCAAGAGCAAAGACTTGAACACACCTCGGCTGCCAACACCATCACTGACCGAGGGTAACGAAACATCACAAAAAGAGGTTACATTAGATGACATCATACAATACAATAGATAAGACCCCGATTGGAAGAACTGGTTGATTTGGACCACAGACACCAATAGTTGTCAGGCAAGATTCATGGGTAAAACCGAAGGGTTCACTATTCATAGGCCAGATCCACGCTACGTACAGAGAGAACATCCAGGGGTAGAGACATCCTACAGTGTTGGGAAGTTGTGCATTGATTGGCTAAAAACCTCAACACTCACAGAGATGAAACAACACTTATCCTTACTTTCACAGGATGTGGATCTTAGGGATTTTTTACTAGGTCCCAGGAAGCCACATCAAAAATGCTTCATATATGCTGGCATTTCTGCTGCCGACAATGAAATCTGGAAAATATCCCAACAAGAAGCCGCAGAGATATTACGGGAGATAGACTGTGTAAACCTAGAAAAATCTCTAGCATTGGTAGACAATGGGTTAACAACATTGACCTCCATGATATATTCCTTAGGCAACATTAAACTTCTGTGATAGACATATTACAACAAGATTTGCCCATATTACAACAAGGGCAATATCAATTATGTTCCTTCATGTTATGTTATGTTATGTTATGGGAATTTGTATAGCGCGCGGCTGCCCCAGCCAAGGGGCGTCCTGGTGCTGCGAGCTGACCAGAATGCAGATTGAAGGTGCACAGAGAAAACAGATTATTGGAAAAGATGGGTTTTGATGGCCTTTCTAAAGGCTAGGAGATCCTGCATCCCCCGTATGGTTACAGGCAAGCTGTTCCATAGCTTGGCAGCAAGGAAGCTGAAAGATCGGCCACCAACTCTGGCAAGTCTAGTGCGGGGGATGATCACTAGATGTTGTCCCTCTGAGCGGAGAGATCTGCTAGGTGTATACTCAGACAAGAGGGGACTCAGCAGTGGGGGAGAGGCGGTTTTGAGGATCTTGAAGGCTAAACATAGAGCCTTAAACTGGATCCTTTTTCCCACCGGGAGCCAGTGCAGTTTTCTTAAGGTTCCTGAGACTGAAGAATGATGGGGGAGGCCGACCAAAGCCCTGGCAGCCGCATTCTGGACTCTCTGCAGTCTGGTGGTTTCGGCCAAGTTCGCTCCCAGAAGGAGAGAACTGGCATAGTCCAGTCTAGAAAGGATCGTCGCCTGGACAATGAGCTGGCGGGTGCGGCAGTCAAAAAACTTCAGGATGGGCCTGATGTTGCGTAAAAAACCGAAGCACGTGGCAGCCACTTTCTTGGTGTGGATGGTATATTTTAGAGCCGAGTCGACCCAGTCACCTAGATATTTAACACAGTCTTTTGGCTTGGGGGGTGGGCCCAGAATGTCAGGCCACCAATTATCTCCCCAGGATGCGGTATTTTTTCCCAAGAGGAGAATCTCGGTTTTACCGGCGTTTAATTGGAGAAAATTCGCCGTCATCCAGTTGGTGATGTCAATGAGTGTCTGTTTAAAGTGATGGGCTTCCAGACCACTGTTGTTATTAAAAGCCACCACCAACTGGGTATCATCTGCATAAGATACCAAAGCCATTCCATTCCTTCTAGCCACCTCCGCTAACGGGCGGACATAGACATTGAACAGGGTAGGGCTAAGGGACGAGCCCTGCGGCACTCCCTGTCCAATGCTATGTTCCTTCGAGATGTAAGGGGGCTGGAGACTTTGAAAGACCTGTTAGACAGGAAGTCTCTGAACCACCCCAAGGCTGCCCCTGTAACTCCAATTTCCTCCAGTCTCGTCAAGAGGACCTCATGTGACACCGTATCGAAGGCAGCACCGAGGTCCAATAGGACCAGTGCTGCAGTTCCGCCGGCGTCAAGAATGGAACGGAGGTCCTCAGAAACACTGAGCAAGGCTGTCTCGGTGCTGTGACCAGCTCTAAACCCGTGTTGGAAGTCATCCAGGATGTTATTGGTGAGGAGGAAGTTGGACAAGATGTTATTGACGTGTGCCTCGGCCACTTTAGCAGGCCAAGGGAGCAGGGAGATCGGCCTAAAGTTCTCCGGAAGTGAGGGATCTAAAGTGGGTTTTTTTAGAATAGGGGACACCCATGCCTGCTTCCATTTGGTAGGAACACTGGCGGTGGAGAGTGACCGATTGATGATGTCACGGACGTGATCTGTGATGAGTACATGAGCGTCACAGAAAAGGTCAGGCTTTAAGGGATCTGCCGGAGATCCGGATTTAATCTTTCTACAGATTTTAGAGAAAGTCTCACGGTCAAGTGTAGGAAGGGAAGTGAGGGAAGGCCTGGTAGGATCAAAGGTGACCGGTGACTGTGGGCCTTTGGGGAAGGTGTCGTAAATCTTCTTGATTTTATCTGTGAAAAAATTAGCCATGTTGTTGCAGAGGTCAGGCGAGGTAGTGATGGTGTTGACCGATTTTTTTGCCGTGAGGTCTTTCAGAATTTTAAAAACCGATTTTGAGGTGTTAGAGCTATTGTTGATTTAACTGGCATAATATGCCGCTCTTATTCTGCAGACCTTACGGTGGTAAGTTTTTTGGAGCAGGACATACTCTTGTTTAAGGCTGGCATCATAATTTTTTCTCCAGCGTCTCTCTGCCTTCTTACATTCCTTTTTCAAGGTAGCAAGTTCTGAGTTGTACCATGGACTCGCCGTGTGGATACGGGCCTTGGTCCATCTGGCAGGGATAAGGGTGTCGAGAGCCTGGGTAATCCAAAGGCAGAGCTGATCGTATCCTGCATCCAGGTCTTCACTCGGGAGTAGGGGATTTAATGCCAGGATATCATGTAGGTCTTCAAGGCGGAGTTTTCTCCATGGCCGTTTCTGAACTGAAGGAGTGGATGCTACTACAGGGCTTGAGTTGCAGGGGATGGTTAACATCACTAAGTAGTGGTCAGTCCAGGTCATGGGAATAGGTGTGCCAGAGGACCCGCCGGTGATGTTGGAAAAAATGGGGTCAAGGAGGTGTCCTGCTCTATGGGTAGGGCCACAGACAAGTTGATCGAGTTCGAAAGCCGCAAGATCCGCTAAAAAAGTTGCCGCTTTAGACTCGGTATTCTTGTCAAGATGCAAATTAAGGTCGCCAACAATCGTAAAGTTGGCAGAGTTAATAACATTGGTGTCCAGGTATTGTAAAAGGGAGTTGGTGAAGGGAACGTCAGCACCAGGAGGTCTATAGACCAGAAGGCCAGTAGCACAGAACTGGGGGTTGACTTTAATCGAGAAAGATTGTTAAGATGAATGCTACAATCTTTGCATGGAGGCTATGATCAGGGGTTGTATCAACCACACGTCTCTGTTTTCTGAATACAAGCTAACAGATAAACAGATAGAAATGGCACAAAGGGAAGCAAAATATACAATGCTGGGTATCGAAAAATTGCATAGATTACCATTTAAAGTGCCAAAATCACCATCCACGGAATGGCTAATCCATGGCCAAATAACTCTACCGGTCACTACTTTTCAGTTTCAGTATTTCCTGGAACAAAAGCAGGCAGGCAGATATGAAAAGATGAGTAAGGAATACAGTAAGGATTCAAGGGTATTACCATACAGATTTTAAAGCTGGAGTGGGGATCGAGAAGTGTTTCTTAGCGGTACAAACTGTAAGAGCGCTTTAAGTGGCTCGCTCATATGTCAGGATATATTTCTACACAGTGCTTGTAACAGTTCATTAGTGAACTTGTGCTGTCATCTGAGGGGTGCCCCAGCTGCAGTGACTACTCCATCATTCGGGCTACTTTCAAATGGGAGTTACTTGATGCTGAACAGTCAAGGCTGCTGTAGAATGCTCCCATGAGCACCAGGGTTACCTGTTGTATGCAAGTATTGTTTCCACTGACCTATACAGTCAGGTAGGCGCCGTTATGGCCTTCACTGAATGTTTCTTTAATACGGTTTGATAATCTAAGCAGAATGGAAGCCATGCTTTTACAAAAGTCTGTGCTCTTAACCTCCGCTCGAGAGACTTTTGATCTCCAGATCGCAAGGTCTTCAGCAGAGATACAGGCGCTTATTCATAGTACCATCTCTTACCATTTCACAGAAATTGTAAATTGTATCTTTCATATGTCTGATACAAGTGGCATTGTTGACCATAGGTTCTGGACTTCTAGGCACCTTTCAAACGTTACTTGGAGTTATACCAAACTTCATATACCCGGTGTTCGGAAGCATCTTTGGAGGACTTCTGGTAATCCCGTTTCTAATAGCAGGTATCTGATTGTTCTCTATTTGCTACGCAATGGACATCCCAGTCACCAAGGAGATCAAAAAAGCACTCCTGGAGCAGAAATACTGTGACCGAATGGCACAACATCTAGGCATGCCTTCCCTGAGAGAACTAAGTGCATCTTGGTTCTTGTCATTTCGACAAGTCTGGATGGACTGCATCTTATCTGTTCTCTGATGCCTGTTTTGCAGAGAGGAATGCCTGTTAGACCTTTGTTTGACACTCCCATCATGTGCTCAACCGGACGTGAATGCTCTACTGAACCCGATAATGGCCCATGTTCTGCAGTGTTTTAAGCGCATTCCAATTTTGTTGGTGGCATTCCTTGAGCCACTGCAGGTAGTACCTGCACCTGTTGGTATGAACACCGGCTCCTCCACTGACACCCAGGTTTTGGACAGGACATTGGCTGCCCAGGCACCAGCTGCGGGCAGGATGGATGATCATCTCTGCTCAATTGACGTACTCTGCGAGGTGCTACATGGGCCATCTACTGCAGAAGCAAGCCACAAAAATGTTGCATCTACCAGCCGGGACACAAACAATTGACTAATTTTTGACTCTTCGCGTGTGAAGAAATTTTCCCGGTTTTAAACAAGCTCATAATTTGGAACTCAAAAACAATATTGACATTCTTTTCATTTATTGGGCATACATGGCTTTCGATTGCTTATAGTAGTTCAGACTATAGCTACGGACACTTGTTAGAGCTATGGCTTGCAATATTGTTTTTAACAATTGTAAGCCTTATAGAAAATTTTTGACATTTTATAACATTTTAGCAACAGAAATGCTTTAACATTTTGTGCATACCAATGTCTAGTTTGAATGGTAGTACGATAGTAGGTTACATATGTTGTCCAATTGAAAGAGGAGTGGGTGTTATATTCCACATAGGTACCCTATATAGGCGCAGGTAACAATGCAAACTTTCCCTTACATCCTTTCCTAAATTACAGACATAACGTTCATAGGGACTGACCTTTTACCTACATGCGATGCTGCATTCAGAACATGGGATTTTCCCTAGTTCAAAACGAATACAATATGAATGAGGCTTCTTGCAAGCACAGCAGGACTGACAGCAGGACGAACATCTCCTGTATAATATCTCTATATAAAGTTCAGGCCCAACATCAACTTTTAGGCCGACACAGTAACACAGCAAGGTAGGACTCCTGGGGAATCCTGTGGGTATATATACATCATGTATTTCTCAGAAAGACAGAGGAGACCGTGATTTCCTGGCTGACACACTGATCAGAGACTCTAAGGTTCCTGCATGCAGACACACCAGCTCGCAGTGGTCTAACATCCCTCATGGGGTGTCCAACTTGAGACCAGGATGGGGTCCCATATTCTCTCATTCTCAGGTAATGGGGTTGACTAGATCCTAGAGGGATTCTTGGCACAACACCTACATAGATGCTAGGTACATTTAGGTACACCAACTTAGGGAGGCATCGTAGGAGTACGCACTTTTTATCACATGTTTTATATACTTGTATGTATTCATGATTATTGCAAAATAGTAGAACTGATTCATCCCTTTACTTGTATTGTACTGCTAATCATATATCTCTGCTACTGTCTAATGGTTATTACAGCTCATTTATGCTACACTAGAATAAAAACTGTTCCATAAGTTCTTATTGAAACGCCCAGACTGTTTATTCTGTGTATTTCTGAGACCAACTAATTGAGCATGAGTGACTGAGCGAAAGGAAGTGTATTATTTCCTCAATTCTGAGGGATCAGGGTTGTCATGTTCGGAGGTTGCCAGAAACTATTCTCTCCCCTATAAGAGGAGATTATAGTGGCACTGTGAGCTTGCTGATACAGACAGGTTAACATATCTGGTGGGGTTGCTCGGAATCAGGCTGCCACCAATCCCACAGTTTATGTCATCCAAACGAGCAGATCCTGTATAGGTAATATAGGAACTACACGGCAGACCCTGTGCTTCATGGGGACTGTCCTGCCTGAACTGCCAAACCAGGTCTTCCCTGAACCGGAAACAAACATCCTGGGATTGGTTTCTGGGTAACACCATTTATCAACCAGGCTAGCATGAGTCCAGTTGCAAAGTGAGCAAGGGACCCACATCTGAGCTTACCCTGCCAACTTAGGGCGAATAAAGCAAACAGAAGGAGATGATGGACGGAGCACTGAAGTTTTCAGACAATCTCCTCCAGTCACAGATCTGGGTTGAATCCTTCATCTTCTTTAACTCACTTCGCCACCTCAGTTCTTACTCAGCTATATGCAAATCAGTATTGACCCTGTGCCTCATGGAAACAGTCCAGCCTGAACTGCCAAGCCAGGTCTTCCCTGGATAACCACCTCCCTGGGGCTTTGTTAATTATGCACGGGGCACATGTGGCTCCCCGCAGCTCCGGGGTACCATCACCTCCTTGAGGCTTTTTTATAAATATTTGTTGGGGGGCTCCTGCCCTCCATGCTGCCCCAGGAACTGCCACCTCCCTGCGGCTTCAATAATATATATATTAAGTGTGATGGACTCCTGCTCCCCCAAACCGTCCCAGGGACCACCACCTCCCCAGGTCACTTTTTATTCAAATACAGGGGTCTATTGATGGACCCCCATCCCTGGGGACCACCACCTCCCCGGGGCTACATATATGTTGGGAGGGGGGCCCTGGTACATTGCAGTTTGCTATGAAAGGGCGGGAGCACGGCTTCCGCCCTGTCATAGAAAACCTGCTTTCACTTCCATGAAGCAAAGCAGAATTGAATTTGGCAAAGAGAGCTGCATGTCAGCAGCCCCCTTTGCCCAAAAGCAATGCTGGCTCCTGCAGAAGTTAAGGTGCCGGCAGGGACTGAGGGGGCATTGGGGCTTCCCCTGCGGTCCCCAACGTGGGATCAGGCTCCGGTAAATGGGGTCCCCGGGGCAAAAAATGACCCAGGGAAGGGGGGCCATGCAACCTCCTCCTGTAAAAAAATAGTTTTTGAAAAAGAGGCAAAACCCCTGGGATGGGGTTCTGGGGCTGAAATAAACCTCAGGAGGGGGTCCACAAGGCCCTCCTCATTTAAATTTACATAAAAAAAAGAAGTGGCCATGCCTCTGCGGATGGGGTGCCTGGGGCCGAAATTGGCCTCGATATGTTGGGCTGCACAGCCCTCCCCTTTTTTACAAAATATGTCTCAAGTCTGGGGGATGAGGTCCTCAGGGCCCAAAAACTATTAAGAGAAGGGGGGCCACACAGCTTTTTTATAAATATGTGTGGGGGGACTCCTGCCCTCCATGATGCCATGGAGGCCACCACCTCCCTGGAGCTTCAATAATGAAAATTAAGTGTGGGGGGGCTCCTGCACCCCACATTGCCTCATGGACCCCCATCTCCCCGGGTCCCTAATTATTCAAATACCAGGGTATGTTGTGTACCCCTGGCCCTGGGGACCACCACCTCTCCGAGGCTACAAATGTGTTGGGAGGGGGACTGCGTGCCCCCCTCCTGGAGCCCTCAATGGTCCTGGGGACCGCCACCCCCCCAGGGCTGGCTCCAGCAATGTCACTGGATGCCCACCCCTGGGACATTGCAGTTTGCTTTGACAGGTCAGGAGCACAGCCTCCTCCATGCCATAGCAAACACTGCTTCGTTTCATGGAAGCGAGAGCAGGAAATATGCTCTTGTTTCCAAGAAGCAAAGCAGAATTGCTTTAGAGCAAAGAGAGCTGCATGTCAGCAGCCCCCTGTGCCCAAAAGCAATGCTGCCTCCCACAGGAGGCAAGGAGCCACAGGGACTGCAGGGGCATTGGGGCTCCCCCTATGGTCCCCAACGTGAGTCCAGGCCCGAGGGATTAGGTCCCTGGGGCCAAAAGTGGTCCATGGAAGGGGGCTACAAAGCCCCCTCCTGTAAAAAAAGGCAAATCTCCAGGGAATATGGTCTTGGAGCTGAAAAAGGCCTCAGGAGGGAGGTTGCATGCCCCCCTCGTTTAAATGTACATTTAAAAAAAGGGGGGCCATGCCCCAGCGGATGAGGTGCCTGAGGCCGAAATCGGGCTCTATGGGGGGCCACGCAACCTCTTCCCTGTTTTTTTACAACAAAAAAATATATATCAAGTCCTGGGGATTGGGTCCCGAGGGCCCAAACAATATTAAGAGAAGTGGGGCCACACAGCCCCCCTTCTAAAAAAAAAAAAGGAAAATGCCCTAACAGGCGATTTTTTTATGGTGACAAGCATGTGGCTTTCGCAGAGTGAGTAAGCAGCTCACTTACATTTTTTAAGGTATGTGAGATTAAAATGACCGCAGATAATGGGCGGTTCTACGAAGGGTCCTATACAGGTGGAATATTCTGCTTCCACAAAGAAGCTGTCCCATGTAATCATTTTATGTAGTGCCCTTGGATAACTGCATGCTGCAAGTATTGTAGTACAGATGTGATTATGTCACCTTTCTTGTTTATTGGAAAATTGCTTTGTAATGTGTTAGTAAATTGTAAGTTGTGAAAATGTGTCTTAGTAATTTAACTTTAAAAAACACATCCATACAGATATTCATATATGAACTCTCACACCCATAGAGTAATTTACACAAGTACTGATATACCCAAACATACACTCATAAAGCCACTCTAAACGCCATACAGTCAGTCACAGACTCATTTAAATATGCAAACTGATACTTAGATAGAATCACACACCTATGCAGCCATTCGTACACCCACATATACACTCATACAGTCACTCACATAAGCTACACACTGATATTGCTACTCATTCACCCATTTAAACACTGCTACACCCACTCGCACACCCAAACACATACACATATACAGCTACTCACATACCCAGTCATAGATTGATAAAACCACACACAGATTGACAATTCTATGAGCAGATCAATGAAGCCACTGAAACAACCAGGCACTCACTGATACAGCCACTGAGAGACCCAGGCTCACACTGATACAGCCTTTAACACACCCAGGGACACATCAATATACCACTGACATAAATGTACAGACACTGATACAACTACTAACACACAGCCACACTCAAATACAGAACCTGACACACCCAGGCAAATATCTATTCAGCCAATGACAGACCCAATTACGTATCAATACAGCCACTTAGACATTCAGCCAAAAACTGATACAGCCTCTCAAACACCCATACACAAACTGATATAGCCAGTAACACACCTAACCACACACTAATACAAAACCTATCGCACCCAGCCAAACATCAATGCATCCAATAAAACACCAACGCACATACCGATGCACACACTGACACACCCAGCCACACACCGATGTATAGACTGACACATCCAGGCATACAGCAATGCAAATCTTGGCCCACCCAGCCAAAAACAAATGCATCTAGTAACCCACCCAGGCATTCCCTGATGTATACATTGACACACCCACTCTCACACCGATACAATAACAGAAACATTAAAAACCTATAGTTATCTCATTGTTTGACCAGATGGTGCTTCCAAAGAGAACCATTTTTAACAGTTGAATGTTTTAATTTTTTGAACAAAAACTTAGCAGGGCAGTAAAAGGGTAAGAATGGGGAAATGCAAAGAAGCAACTCACTTCAGTCTTCAAAAACAGTACGTGGTAACTGGAAGCACAATAAAAAGAAAGACAAAGAACTACAATGCTTCCTAAATTTATTGAAGTATGCAGCCACAGATTATATTTTTACAGCAACAGGCATGTGGCACTTCCCACAGTGAGTAACGATCTCACTGAATTCTTTACAGGCAGCTGGTATTTTAATCACCGCAACAGATCATGGTTCTCCCAAGGGTGCTGTAAAGGTGGACTGTCCTGCTGCACCTGTTTTCTCTTGTATCATCTTTTTGTAGACTCTTTCATGAATTATTTTTAAGTGCTTCCACACTGAACATGTGCCATGTGAATACTTCTTTGCAGTGTCTCTGGATAACTGTTTGCCACAAATGTTACACAGTACATATTTTGCTGTTACCTTGTTTTCCCCAGAAGGCATTGCAAAGTGATTCCAGACATCTCCTTCTTTTCTTCAAGATTGTGTATCTTCCTCCTCATCAGTTTGTGGATGTTCATCCTGCACAGAAGATGCAGCTTCGGCCATTCTGTAAAAGCAGAGAATCACTGGTTCTAAATCTTCCACCTAGGGGAATTCATTGGAGTACTAACTTTTTTGGGTGTGGCTTTCCATGTACCTGGGTGGGGTCCTCATATATCCAATCAAAAGACAAGGTTTTGAGCAAATTTGTGAATCTGGTGCGTGAATTTGTGAATTTGCAAAAACTTATGAAGTGGGTAACTTTGTTGAAAAAAGATATAAGGTGGTTTATATATACTTGTAAAGTTATTCACAATGATGTCATTAATGAAAATATAAAAATATTGTATAACATTTTCCGTGGATTCAAACAAATGGATTCATTCTGATTAACAGATCAGGATTAAAAACAATAGATTAGTTTTCCTGTCTATGTTCTCGGACTCGTGACAGTAATGCCATACCGAAAAAATGATTAAAAAAACTAAAATAAATGTTTAATTACTTTAATTAAAACTTCATATATGGCACATTAAGTACATACGTGATTTGTATGTTTATAAATGTATATTAAGTATATTTATAAAAACAGAATGTTTGCAGTTCAAAAACCAGAAAATAAATTAAAAATCAAAATAAATTGTAGTACATCTAGCATTAAAAATAAACCCTACAAAATTAACTAAAAAAATGAAACATTAAGGCACATAACAATTTAGAAATGGAATTTTAAAAACCTTAGAAATTTACTGAAAAAAACAAAGGTTACAGAACCAGGCAGCACGCCTTATTTATGGCCTCCCTAAATTCCATCATGTCACCTCTGTATTAAAGAACTTGCATTGGTTGCCTATTAGGGAGAGGGCTCTCTTCAAGCTGGGCTGCATTGCCTACCAGGCCCGAGCCGGAACTGCCCCAGCCTTCATAAACTCGGCAATCTCCAGCTATACTCCGGCTAGAGAGCTCCGCTCATCTTCCCAATCCCTCCTTTCCGTCCCTCGCTACAGGAAGATGAGGATGGGGGGGGGGTGAAGTTTGGCCATCTTTTGGAACTCCCTCCCTCCCAATGTTCGATCTATTCCACTCTATGCTGACTTCCGTAAGGCCTTAAAAACTTTTCTCTTCCTGCAAGCATTCCCAGCCTAGTCCTCCCACAGCTGTTATCTGGGTTCAATAAATCCTCAGCGCCAAGAAACCGCTAGGTAAAAGTGCGCTCTACAAATGTTTTTAAATTCAAATTCAAATACAGGGACATTATGGTTAGGGTCAGATTTTGCTCATTCAAAACCTTTGAAATTCAGAAGTTACCTGAGTAAACTATAAATGACACCCCTGGAATGCACTTCTTATAACCTCAGATATTACATCACTCGTGACATCGTCAGTGACATCACTGATGGCATCACTAATAAAATCTGAAACTTCAAAAGCCAATCCTTATTTGGCATATTGGTGTTTAATGTTGTACCATGAAATTCATTCAGAAGATTTTTCAATAATCTGAAGGAAGCGACTGGAATCCATAACAAACGCTGGGAGTGCTGAACAATGGCTGAAGGGTTAGGTTGACACAAAGAGAGTCTCTCAGTGGCTGTATCATTGCCAGAGATGATGTAAGGGCCATGATTGTTCTTTTTGTTAATTTTGGAAAGTGTAAAGTTTCCCAGGCCTTGATTTTGAGATGAACATCTGCTGTTGTTTCATCAATGCGGTTTAAGCGCCTGTACTTTGCAGCCATGTTCTTAATTTCTTTGTTCAAGTCTTCTGTGGAATCAGTTTCTAAGGTTTGTAACTGAGGGTATCCATTAGTTGTATCATTCCGCCCTCAATTTAATCACTTACTTTCATGGCAACCATGCACCTTTACTGCTGGTTTTATAATGAAATCCATTCTCTGTTGAAGGTGGTGGAGAGCGTTTCTTTCTTCTTGGGTAACATTATCAACAATCCTTTTAGGTGTTGATTCCTTGATGAATTTGTTGATGGATACAATGTATGTATCAAGGACAGGATTTCTACCACATTGAGGATTCTATGATTTGGGATGGGGCAACATCTTAAATGGATCTGTAAGGTGGTTTGTCAGATCAACATTAGAATTATTGTTAAAGTATTCTGCAAGTCTGCATTTTCCCTCAAAAGCTTTTAGGTCTCTCAAACCATGTTGGCCACATTATGGTCTTTAGGTACAGGACATCAATAGAGGCCTTTGCTCAGTATGTTCAATTCACCCGGTGATAGGAGCCCTCCGGTTAAATCTATAACTACACTCTGATGTCTGGAGGGGTTGTAGCTGGCTGGTGCTATGCAGAATTTTTTGTCTTCCAAAACATTCAGGTTCTTTTTTTTGCTGTTTACTCACAGTTCTAACAAAAGGGTAACTTCCTGTATAGAAACGATCCTGAAAGGCTTTTTCCTCTTTTTATGTATAAGCCCCCGTAGAAAGAGGAATAATAAACATATTTCTCCTCATTACTTCTCCCTTTGGAGGCGCATCTTTTTGGTGCATTCCCAGGCTTACAAGTCCTTGTGAATCTGGGAATGCATCAAAAACAATGGAAATTGCATGGGAACACTCACCGCAACACCCATGAAACACCTGCCTTGCGATGGAGTAAGGCAGTGCAGCGATTTACGCTGTGTTACCTTACTCCAGATTTTTTAAGTCATTCAAAGCCATGGAAAGTGTCTTTGCTTGTCTTCATAAATCTGTCGAAGAGGTTTGCGTCACACATGTGCCACACTGTGTGGTGCATGACGCAAAACTCTCATAAATATGCCCCAAAGTGTCTTAATTAAATACTTTTATGATATATAAATATAGTTAATTTTTTTAATTGGAAACTCATTTTTAACACTTTTGAACATATTGGCAGATGATTTCTGCAGGCTGCAGACCTCATTTGGACTTTTTCCCATTTACTTCAGCAAGTGTTTTCATCTTGCTCCATTTACCTGTGTATATCAGTAGGTTACAGGGCATTATTCATGAATGATTAATAGGGCATGTCAGATGCAGTTGCGCATATGTAGAACATGCACTAATCGAGCAAAACACCATGCATAATTATCGTAAAAGGTGCAATTATGTTATTGCCGGAATATTCTATTATGACAATGTAAGAATTAAATAATGACAAAACACCCTGCGTGCTGTACTGCGAACACCAGAAGTAAAATTGAACGCATCGAAAAAGCAACAATGGGATTTTTATATGTGTGGTATATATTCCAATCGTAATTTTGGTAAAAACTCAGATTCATTCATGAACTCGTTAACATGGGGCTCGGCCAGAAGGGCATGCCAGACAATAGTTTATCTGATGCCCTTTGAAAGAATTCACGTAACACTTCAGAACGGCCATAAACGCTTAATAGTGTGTGCCAAGCACAAGGTGAATCAACATCAGATCCCATTAGTCACAGCCAGTAACAATGCTAGAGCCATCCTTTGTGCTGGACTGCGATGGTGCTCCGTTCAAACAATCAAAGGTATTCTGCTGACGCCGAGTGCTGAAAAAGCCTGTGCTGTGAAGCTCAAATACAAATAGGACATGAAACCCGGGAGACCGCTTAAAGAGACAGTACACGGCTCGACTTCAACCGCCTTTCTACTTGTCGACTATTCCCACTGCATTTCCCATCCACATCAGTCGGTGGACTGAAAATGATCAAGAGTAAAGCACAAACATTTCACAGTGTATTTCTGTTGAAATGCTCAAATATTGAATGCAGGTTTTAATAACTTTTTAGCATCAGATCTCTTTGTCTTTGGCTGTGAGCATCTCATATAGGCTCCGGGAGTGTTGAAGTGCTTCAAGTTATTGTGCTACTACAAATGAGATAGACTTTGATTCATAGACAGCTTTATCATAGTATTACCTGCCCGTGCGTCACTGAAGGTAACGCAAGCGCAACGCAACACTAAAGTCCGAATTACCAATTAACGCAAGCCTACCTTGTACTGCTCTGTCATGCTTGACAAATCTGGGGGCATATTACCAAGCAATAGCGATAATTATCGTTATTACTTGGTTAGAGAAAAAATGTTTCGCCGACCTGCGGCGATTTTTAACGGAGATAAACCTTGGTATTACCAAGGTTTATCACAAATGCGATGAAAATCGGCCGCAATGCATGAATATCGCTGAAAAGTCCGCGATATTCAGGCATTACCGAGCTAGTGCTCTTAGCCATGGTATCCACCTCCCATTAGCGCGAATATCTCCAAAAGTTGGTAATAGGAGATAGCGATGTTAGCGACTGTTTCCAGTCGCTAACATCTTGGCACGCCCACTTTGCATGTCATTAGCGATAAATTTCTCTGACATGCATAGTGGGGCCCAAGATGGTCGCTATCTCCTACAGCTAGGTAATAGGGAGATCATTTTATCTCCGCTTTCTTGGCTTTTAAAGCCAAAAAAGCGGAGATAAACCCCCTTGATAATATGCCCCTAGGAGTAATGCAAGGCAGAGCAGTACTTTGCCCTTGCAGTACTTTGCCCTGGGAAGGCATTCCATGGGTGGAGTGTGGGTCTCCCAGTGCCTCCATCCATGGATTCTAATGCATTCCCAGATTTATAATGAGGAGTAGACCTGGGAATGACCCCAAATCCTACGCCTACCCATCACTAGGAGAAATACATTTATTTCTTGTTGTTTTTCCAAATCCACAAAGGACTGTTTTTGTGAAGGAAGGTGTCCCTTCCTGCAGCAAAAACAATCATGACTACAATGCAGGCAACTTTGCACCCTGGCCAAGACGCCCTAGGGCATTCATGCGCTATATAAAATCTCAAATCCCATCAAATCATGGTGCAATGGTGTCTGCTTTGGCACAAGGCAGCACCTTGTGCACCAGCAGTAGTGGCTCCTGGAGGGAGTGCTGCGGGGTGGTGGGGCTGGGGTGGGGCGGGGTGGGGGTAGTTAACTACGGCAAATGGCGATGCAGGGGCACAATGTAATTCATTTATTTATTTAGTTACTTACCTCTGTTCGGCCGGGTGCCATAGTTTACTACTCCCCCGCCCTGCCACACCGCACCGCAGCACTCCCTCCCGGAACCGCTACTGGAAGGACATTGGTAAAAAAAGAGCTGTCGATGGGAAGGACTGACCCATGAAATGATCAGCAAAGCAATTGAAATGTCGATATCATCAGCGGCTGCAGGAAAAGTGTTACGATTCGGGGTGTGGAAGGAATCGCGACCTGAAATTCGAGAGATTCTGACGATTTTGAAGCTTGTTATTGCTTAATTTAATTTTATCCCGGCGCCATGGATATAGGCCGATTCTTGTTATTTGCTCTTATACAGAGATGATAACACGCCTCCCCAGACAAACAAGGCGTCATCCTTTGTCCTAACCTCAGCCAGGCACAAACTACAGGGATGCTTGCTGGAGGCTCCATCCTTGCAGTAGACTTTTCATATCACTCCTAGTCTCGTTGTCTGAGCCATAGACAGGAACAAACAGGAGGATGCTGGAAATTCCAGTCCATTTTAGTCACACAGGAGGGATGGGCAGGACTTAAAGTCAAAGCAGTTCCCTGTAGTTTTTCCTGCCTTGAGGTGGACTATTTACTTATATTATCTTTATTTTCCTTTGAAGAGCAGGAAGGGAACATCCTTTACTGTGACTAGCTTGTTTGAGGGTTAGATGGCAGGTCTTTGTGCATGCGCAGATTAGATAGGCAGTGTCGAATGCACGGGTCTACTTTTGGTTCACCAGGTGTGAAACATTTCCTATTTTTTAAAACGAGCACCAACAGGTAATACTTTTTCTGTAAAAGGCTGCTTCCTTTTCTATTTCTTCGGAGAGTTTTGTAAGCATGGAATAGTATTTGAGCATAAATCTGTGAGACTGTTGTTCACACCGTCTTTGGATAGTTTTACTCTTTTATAATTAAAAAAGCATTGGCAAAAACCAACAGGTCTGGATTCTTTTGGATGTTTTCGACTAGAATGTTGAGTGTAAAAGGTTTGCATGTGCTAAAACAAAACACACATACTTTCACACATCACCAACGTGCTTGCCGGGCACACACTTACAAAAACACAGAATCACCTGAAGAATGAGATACATATCCATATACGGACACAGAGAGACGCACGAATATGTACATGCCGGATACACATGCATGCATGGCAGTCTTCTGTTGTATTTATCCTCGAGTAGTTCTCATCAATGTTGCTTGGCTCCCTGTTGATGTTGGCCCGGCAAGGTTGAAGGAGAATGCGTGCCATGACCCTTGAATCCATGACCAGGAACTGTCATTAGGGCAGCACTTGAACCAAGCAAGCATCATTGTATAGCACGGTGAGAAAGGAGATAAACGTTCATCTGTGGAAATGGAAACTGGGACAGAGGGTTCAAGGGACTCAGGGAAAATGGACCAATGAGCACAATGACTTCACACTGCCACTGGGTCCTATTGTTCTTTCAGCCAATGATACCCATTATCTGAGGTATGTTTTCCAGTGTTTAGATTGAATACTATAGTAAGAAAGCATTGGCAAAACCCTGGCTCAATGGCGCCTATCCTAATAATAAACTTGTCTTAAACCAAACAAATGGCTGTGTATCCTGAAAAACATGTATTTGTAGAGGAGCGAGGAATGTTTGTAAACCAATTTACCAGATCGCATGGCGTCAGGTAGCAACCTCCTCACTGATCATGGTTCTACTTGCAACTGTGCATTTAGCACACAATCTTCTACATTTCAAACAATCACATTACTTGAAATCACATTACTTAAAATCACATTACTTATCCATAAATATTCATGGTGGTTCTTCTCTCCTTTGGAACATGGAGACTCTGCTCCTAGAACCACGTATCTTTAATTATATTTATAAAACACAGACTGTAAACCTGTCTTTCTCAGGCAGCTATCCAAAAATATATGGAGCACTATTCAGCCCACCATCTACACCATCGCCTCCTTTAACTCTTTAAAAATCAAATTATACTCGTCTCTGGACCCTGATCTCATATTGAGCTCCATCTGGGGTTTATAGGGTCACCGAGTTACACTCCTCATGGTAGATTTATGGTACTGCATTTTATTTATTTGCCTCCCACTTGGTCAGATCACCCATATCGCTGAATGTAGTTGTTGAATAAAGTTAGAAGTTGGGTCTCTATTTGGCAGAGGTTTGCACTTTGTCCAAGTAGGGAGCACAGTCCTAGTTAGAGTTAACTAAATACAAAACCTAAATTAACCTGTGATCACCCTTTGGTAACTTGGCATAGAGCAGTCAGGCTTAACTTAAGAGGCAATGTGTAAAGTATTTGTGCAATACTTAAATTACAGTAGCACAATGAAAACACCACAAAAAGACTCCATATCAGTGTAGAAAATAGAATTATTTATCTGAGTAAAACAAGACCAAAGAATTTAGAAATCTAATACGTAGAAATTGAGATATGAATTTTTAGAGGTTAAATCCCAAAACAGTGCTCAAATGTAATTAGCGCTGAATGGTTACTTGAGGTTGCCCTAGATAGAGGTAAATCCAAACTTCTAGGCTGACCACGATGGAGGGCAGGCCAGCTACAGGACCCATGCAGGGCCTGCTGCAAAAGTAGATTGGCTGGAGCAAACATCAAAGTTGAAGACTTAAAGCGTCGGTTCAAATTCATATAGGGGCTGATTACGATGTCGGTCAGAAAGGCTTCAAATGGGATATAGGTTCCCCGAATCCGATTTGGATTCCCTGAATCCGATTCAGAACCTATGTTTACGACCATATTGGATACATTTCCATCCGACCGATTAAGATGCAGGGAAACTGTTTGGGCTGTCCGATTCAGTTCCGATCAGCAAATCTTGCAGCTCTATGGACATATTTTCTGACCAAGCGATTGCAATGGCTGATTCTGAAAGCCTTTCCAAATTGGTTTGCCCATATTGAAACAGCTGTTGGAATCTGACTTTTGGGGCCCTTAGCATGCCAACTGCACCCAAAGGTCCTCCTATTCGGGCCCGGTGGGGTGCTCATGGGACCAATCTTTCCAACTGTGCACAGTGTGGTAGCCACCATGAGGGTGTAAGGTTTTTCCCAACCACCCCTTTTTTCAATGGGAGCCTGTGTTCTTGTTCAGAACACAGGCTCCCATTGAAGTCAATGCGAGTCTGACAGAATGATGTTGGGAAGCATTGTAATCGGTTAGTCGGACTCGCAGAATCCAATTCAGTCAGAAGCCATTCCAAAACAGGTTTATCCTGAAGAGTTTCCAACCAACTTCATAAACAGCCCCCAAACAAACAATCACATTACTTGAATTCACATTACTTAAAATAACATTACTTATCCACAAAAATATTCATGGTGGTTCTTCTCTCCTTTGGAACATGGAGACTCTGCTCCTAAAACCATGTATCTTTAATATTATTTATAAAACACAGACTGTGAACCTGTATTTCCCAGGCAGCTATCCAAAAATATATGGAACACCATTCCGCCCACCATCTACACCATCGCCTCCTTTAATTCTTTAAAAATCAAATTAAACTCGTCTCTGGACCCTGATCTTCAATTGAGCTCCATCTGGGGTTTATCGGGTCACTGAGCGACACTCCTCATGGTCGACTTATGGTACTGCATTTTATTTATTTGCCTCCCACATGGTCAGATCACCAATATCGCTGAATGTAGTTGTTGAATAAAGTTAGAAGTTGGGTCTCTATTTGGCAGAGGTTTGCACTTTGTCCAAGTAGGGAGCTCAGTCCTAGTTAGAGAAAATTAAATAAAAAACCTAAATTAACCTGTGATCACCCTTTGGTAATTGGCATAGAGCAGTCAGGCTTAACTTAAGAGGCAATGTGTACAGTATTTGTGCAATGCTTAAATTACAGTAGCACAATGAAAACACCACAAAAAGACTCCATATCAGTGTAGAAAATAGAATTATTTATCTGAGTAAAACAAGACCAAATAATTTAGAAATCCAATACGTAGAAATTGAGATATGAATTTTTAAAGGTTAAATCCCAAAACAGTGCTCAAATGTAATTAACGCTGAAAGGTTACTTGAGGTTGCACTAGACAGAGGTAAATCCAAACTTCTAGGCTGACCACGATGGAGGGCAGGCCAGCTACAGGACCCATGCAGGGCCTGCTTCAAAAGTAGATTGGCTGGAGCAAACATCAAAGTTGAAGACTTAAAGCGTCGGTTCAAATTCATATAGAGGCTGATTACGATGTCGGTCAGAAAGGCTCTGAACGGGATTCAGATTCCCCGAATCCGATTCGGATTCCCTGAATCTGATTCAGAACCTATGTTTCTGACCAAATTGGATACATTTCCATCCGACCAATTAAGATGCAGGGAAACTGTTTGGGCTGTCAGATTCAGTTCCGATCAGCAAATCTTGCATAACTATAGACATGGTTTCTGGCCAAGCGATTGCGATGGCTGATTCTGAAAGCCTTTCAAAATTGGTTTTCCCAGACTGAAACAGCTGTCGGAATCTGACTTTGGGGGCCCTTAGCATGCCAACTGCACCCATAGGTCCTCCTATTCAGGCCCGGCTGGGTACCCATGGGATCTATCTTTCCAACTGTGCACAGTGTGGTAGCCACCATGAGGGTGCAAGGTTTTCCCCAACCACCCCTTTTTTCAATGGGAGCCTGTGTTCTTGTTCGGAACACAGGCTCCTATTGAAGTCAATGCGAGTCTGACCGAATTATGTTGGGAAACATTGTAATTGGTCAGTCGGACTCACAGAATCCAATTCAGTCAGAAGCCATTCCAAAACCAATTTGTTCTGAAGAGTTTCCAACCAACTTCATAATCAGCCCCCAGTCAGTTCGATATTTTACAGTGGAGGCTTGCAGTGGTATCTTCGTATTGGTGCTGCATTGTCATTGAGCCTCACAATCCGGACCTTGGATTGGCGCAGTTTCATCATCGAACCTCGCAGTCAGGACCTGTGTCACTGTTGACCCATGAAAGGATGTCCTCGGATCGACACTGTGTCGGCTTAGAAGGGCACTGCGCCAGTTCTGATCAGCGCAGGTATAGCAATGCATAAATTTTGGACTAAATCTGCTGCAAAACCCACTTCTGAGGCCCAGGACTGGAGGGGCACCTCAGGCAAAGGAGGAGACACAGATGGACAGCTGAAGTAAGGTCGAAGGAAGTCTTTAATGGACCTGAGACTTCAAAAACAAGGGGCAAGCCAGCAAGCCATTGGAGGAACTTTGGTTCAAGGATGAAGAGAGGAGGTCCAGTCCTTCTCGCTCCAAGGCAAGAAGCAGCAGGCCAACACAGCAGAGCAGGTATCAAAGTGGCAGCCCCTCCTGCAGTGCAGCAATCTGCAGGCACAATGCACACACAGCAAAGCAGTTAGCAAAGTGGCAGTTCCTCCCAGGCAGAATGTCCTTGGTTTCAGCAAAGTTCTAATTTGGTGGTCTCAGAAGTCCATTACTAATACCCAAATGTGCATTTGAAGGGGGGAGACTTCAAAGAGGCCAGGAGAAATGACAGAGTCTCGCAGTGCGTCTGCTGGAGGGTCGGCTTCCTTCGGCACTTGCTGCTGCAGGGCATCGGGCAAGTAGATAGTCGATCTGCTCCAAACCACCGTGTGTTTGTTTAGGCAAATCAAGGCATATTTATACTTCGAAGGTGCCGAGTTTGACGCATGTTTGAACTTAATAACGTCACTCAAAGGCTAATTTCTTGGAAAATGCCGGGAGTTCTAGGAGAACTTATTATTCAAGCAGGGGGAAGTCCCGGGCTGCTAAAGACAGGTTTTTCCAAGAAAACGTTGTTAATTCTTAGAGCTTAGTGGAAGTATCCATGCCGTATTTGGGCTGTATGGTTTAGGCCAAATATGGTCATGATTTCTATGCCTATATAAGGAAATGATAAAGTATACCTATATAAGGGCATGAATCGGGAAATTTATACTAGGGTCCGAGATTCATTTACAACACCCAGTCCATGGATGTTAAATTCAATAAAGCTAACCTAGCAAGCACTGAACATATCTAAAGCTAGTGTTTACAATCCCACCCCAATACAAAGAATGCATTTGAACTGGGTATGCAGAAAAATTATTTTTTGCATTTTCTACAGTACACAATATACTTAAGGGAAAAATTTCTAAGCATACAGTCTTTAGTCTAATTTATCATGAGATTACATTTATGATTACGTCTCTTAAATACAGAAGAAAAAGTTGAGATAATTTCATAACATAACATGCCATAGCAATCTTACTATTAATAGGGATGAGGCCAAATAGTTCTTTTAGTCAGTCTGTTCTCTAGGAATAGTTCTACTTTAAGCAGATTTGTCTGTTCCAAAAAGTTCAATGCTTTGGAAAGAGAGAAAAAATTCAATTTGTTGTGAATGTAGAGTTCCAAATGTTAGAAGTCATTGTTTTGAAAAATGAAGTCCAAATTTCAGAGTTCAGAGAACACTGTGCGCATGACTCAAAAGTTATTCTCGGTCGTCTAGGCTGGCAAAGAAATCGTCTACCACAGTAGGTGAAAGTGGAACCAATTGAACTAGCAGATGAAATGTGCATAGATGAGAAGCATTGCCGTCAGCGCTTGTTGCCGCGTTAGCAATGGTCATATCAGATGGTACCTGTGTGCCTGGTGTTTCTCGTACCTCACCCTCAGTTAGACTTACTGGTGAGATCTCAATGAATGCCGTCATCAGGATCTGTAGCCGTTGGGGGCAACACAATGCATGAGCCGTTACAGGACCTAGCAAGGCGTCGACATCCGATGGCAGGACTGATGGAAGTGTAAGACAAATGTCTAAGACGCATTCCTCTCCGCAAAGCAGGCATCGTAGAACAGGTAAGATGCGATCTTGCCAGATTGGTCTGAACGAGAGAAGTGTATCAAAAGAAGGGAGTTAGAGAAGGTGATCAATAGATCAACGGACACGGTTTACCACCCAGGGGGGTGGGTGGAAGGTCCAGTTGCAGCTGTGTCCGTGTTTTGCACTAAGGAAACAAGGGAGGTTGCTGTACTGTTCCTATGGAAAGTGTGGGAAGTGTTTAGCTGGCATGACCACAGATGTTAGAGTAACATCCTGGGGCATCCATTTTGTTGGATGTAATGGCCTCACACACCCCGAAGGATGTCATGCTTCATCATCGGCAGTTGCTCCTCGTCGGGGAGGCGGTGCAATCCCCGACGGGCTCACCTCAAAGAGGGGCTCTTTGGCGGAGATCTTTTTCCAACTGCCTTATGGTGAGGTGGGGGTGTGTGGACCGGGCTAGGTGTGGTGGTGTGTGGGGTATTAAAATGTAGCAAGGGGTACCGGAATTCAATTTATTCTGGGGGTCCCCTGGCTGCAGTTAAAAAGAGGGGTTAGGCTCACTAGGTGTCAGCAGGTTAGGTCAGGTGACCCTAGATGAGGCTAAAGGTGATGAGGGTCGACATGTTTCACGCTGTGGGTCTAGTCACCCGCGATTCATCAGGACCGTATAAATGTGCAGGGGCAAACATGCTAGTGTCATGTGTGTCTTATGTTACCTCTGTGGGTACTCCTATGCCTGGACATAGAGAGAGAGAAAAAGGAAAAACATTAAATGCTGTTATGCATGTCAGTAATTACAGTCAATGCCAGGGTGTTTATATAGTAAAGCATGCCTTTAAAGTTGAGAAAGCATGCCTTGCAACAAAGTCTGTGTGCAGAGTGCGCAGTGAGAAGCACACACAACTGTTGAGCCTGTGAGGAGGTTGGTGGTAAGGTGTGGGCTAAAAACAATAATTTAAAACCAGTTTTTCAGAAAAGACTTAAAAATTGCAGCAGTTACTGAGGATTTGGCTGCTCCTGTTTTGTAAAAAACGAGCAGGTATGTTATTTACGACACCATTTGTAAGTACATGCATATTAAACAAACCAAAACACACACTGTGTCCCAAAAGGGTAAATTAATGGGAAAACACGCATGTCCCACTCACCTAAAGGTTGAGGACTACATGCCACATGAGGGGTCGGCGGGACTAGACATCAGGGAAGAGCCCAAGGTGTATGCTGGGGATATAAAGTAACATAGCGCCAGGGATTGGATGTTGGTTAAGGCTTAAAAAATGTGTTTGCAAGCAGCGCAGGGCTTCCATAGTGTTACCCTTGGCAGGATCCCTGTCTAGTAAGACTCACCTCTATCCTCCCGTGTCCGCGCAGATCGACCTACCCTTCTCCGCCGAGCTCGAGTAGATGTGTGAGCTCGGCGGCCGGGGAAATTTAAAGCGCGTTGACAGGTCGGCGTGTTCCAACGCGTCTCCGCCTTCTCAGTTAGGTCGCGTGGTTGGGGCGCACATTGTGGCGGCCATCTTGGAGCTGTATTCACTTGCGTATCACGCTATGTAATTGTCGTGATGAATATAGGTAGTGCCTATAGATTTCATACGGAGGGGGTAAGTAATTAAAATTCCCCATTTATTTTACAAAGTCACGTCAACTTTGTTGTGCGTGTGCTGTGATTTTTGCAAAAAACTACGCTGTTAGGTCACGTGGTTGGGGAGCATATTGCGGCGGCCATCTTAAGTCGGTCTTCTAATGTGTAAGACGCTAGATATGCATCGTAATCACAATAGGTAGTACATATTAATGACATACGGACAGAGTCAGGAAGTTATTGAAATTCCCCTTATAATTTCCAAAGCGTGGCCTCTGTTGTGCGTGTGTAGTGGTTATGCAAGGAACTATTCGCTCTCATGTGTGAAGTGCGGCGAACACTTGTATAATGGGCATAGAATGAGTCACGGGCATGTGTATAACAGTATGGTTGCAAGTACATTGCGGAACGCTATGTAGTGATAGGTATGCTACCTTAGGGTGCTCAACATAGCACGTGGGGCATGTCGCTTGGTGTGTGGCGTCGCATTGCCTCAAGTGTATTATTGGCAACAGGGACTAATGTTAGAATGACACAGCTGGATAATTGTCAATAATATAGCCCGTGTGTAGGGCGAGTGGTGTATATGAGGGAACGGAAAAGGACCCTGATATCCTACAGCGAGTGCCATGGGATATCCTCGTTGAGACCTTGTTTGTCTGTGGATAATCGATGGATCCATCTTTGCTCCTTTCGGAACAGGGCATCACTTGGGCAGTTCGGGCTGGCTTCAAGTACCACCCATTTCATGGAGTCTTCATCATGGTTTTGTTCCACAAAATGTTTGCACATCTTGGTATGCGTTTTTTTGCAACGAAAGTTGCTCCGGTGTTCAATAATTCTGGTTTTCACTGGACGGGAGGTCATCCCAATGTAGAGTAGATCGCACGGGCACTTGAGTATATAGATGCAATGAGATGTATTGCAATTAGTATGGTGTCTGATCTCCCATTTAAAGTTCTCCGAGAGTTGGATCGTCTTAAGTGTCATGGTGTATTTACAAACGCCACACATTCCGCAAGGAAAGTGGCCCGTGACTGGGGGTAGGTGCCAAAGTGTTTGTTGGGTATCCTTCTTGGTGTTCTTGGGTCTAGTACTGATAAGGATGTCCTTCAAGTTTTTGGATCTCTTGAAGGCAAACCTCGGTTCTTCTAGTGTCAACTCTCCTGTGTTGAGGATCCCCCAGTGGCGTCTGATGGTACCCCTAATCTCAGTGGACAAGGGGGTGTATGTAGTTACACATGTGATGGGTTGATTCTCAGCCGGGGGTCTCTCTCGTCTCTCTAGAAGTGCGTCCCTGTTGTTGTTTCTAGCACGCTTTCTGGCTTTTAGTACATCGCATCTGGGGTAGCCCCTGTCAAGTAGATTCCTTGATAGGATTTCCGACTCCTTTTTGTAGTCAGATATCTTACTGCAGTTGCGTCTGATTCTTAGGAATTGCCCAAAGGGCAGATTGGTACGCAAGGCCCTTGGGTGGTGACTCTTAAAATGTAGAAGACTGTTACGGTCAGTGGGCTTGCGGTACATGGTGGTGCTGATGTTCCCATCTTCTAGTCTTATAGTTAGATCTAGGAAGGCGATCTCCTTGGGTGAGGAGGTCATTGTAAAGTGTAGGTGGGGATTTAAAGAGTTGACCCAAACCAGGAAGGCTTCATGTGACATAGGTGGGCCTTTCCACAGGATCAAAATGTCATCAATGAAGCGCTTCCACAACTTGATGTTATCCTTGAAAGGATTGGTCTCATGGTGTATATGTTGCCATTCGAATTTCGCCATGTACAGACAGGCCACCGAAGGGGCAAAGGTGCTGCCCATAGATGTCCCCTGGGTCTGATGGTAGTATTTGCCTCTGTATTCAAAGTAATTCTCAGTAAGAGCTAAGGTGGCACACTCCATTATAAAAGTCTGTGGCGTGTTGGAGTTCCAAATTTCATGGCCAAGTCTTTCCTCAATCACCTCTAGAGTGGCCCTCTGTGGAATGTTAGTGTAGAGGGCCTCCACATCTAGGGTGATCAGGAGATCAATCTCCTCCGTGTTCTCAATATTCGCCAGTATGCGTAGTACGTCTGTGGTGTCCTGGACGTAGGAGGGAATGCTTTTGACAAGCGGTTGGAGAAAATGATCGCAAAATTGCGACAGGGGCTCCAAGACTGAGTCAATTCCTGACACGATGGGTCTTCCTGGTACTGGTCTTGTGGCTTTATGTATCTTTGGTAAGATGTAAAAATATGGTACCCTTGGGTCTTTTTTAACCAGGAATTCAGCCTCCTGCTTGGTGATCCACTCTTCACACTCTGCGCTCGTGACCAAGCTTGTTATCCTCGTTTGTAAGCGCGTGGTAGGGTCACTGGCAATAGGGGTGTAGTACCTGTTGTCACTCAGTTGCCTGGTGCATTCCAACTCGTAATCTTTGGTGTTCATCAACACTGTGGCACCCCCCTTATCTGCCTGTTTGATGGTTATAAGCGGGTCCTCCGCCAGCGATTTCAGTGTTGCCATCTCATTCCTGGATATGTTACAGTACCCATTTTTCGAATTCAGTTTTGAGATGTCCTTGAGAACAGCCTGTTCAAAAGTAAGTACCTCATTTGGCACCATACCATTATGTGGTGTAAAGGTAGAGGGGTTACGTAGCCCAGAGTGGATATTGGGCTCGCACGGCCTTCCTTCAAAGAAGGTTTTCAATCTGATTTTCCTGAAAAAGGATTTCAATTCTCTAGTTTGTTCGAATGAGTCAATCTTAGGTGTGGGAACAAATCCCAGACCTTTTTGTAGGGCGTCTTCCTCACTAGGTGTGAGGAGACGGTCGGAAAGATTAACCACAAGGCTTACTGCGGTCCTGACCGGCTCGTACTCCTCGTGTCCATCCCTTGTGGGCGTGTGTCCTCCCATTGCACTCTTTTTTCCGGTGCGTTCCCTCTCTTTCGCCCGCGCCCTCTGCCCCAACCTCTGCCTAAAAAAGGTGGGTGTGTAGGGTTTGTTGGGGGGTAGAATGGAGGGTATTGTGGACCATACGGTGGCTGAAAGGGGGGAAATTGGGGGTACTGCCAAAATGGGGCACCAACCGGTTGTCCCTGGTTGGGGTAACCATTAAAAGTGTTTTGTCCACGTCCTCTTTTTGCCCTCGGGGGCATCTGAGCGGGAGTATTATCCCCACTGCTATCGGAGCCACTGTTAGAACCCCTTCTGGAAGAATTTGTGCTTGAATCAGAGTTATAGTTGGTGCCTGTAGGGACCTGGGGGCATATTACCAACAACTAGAGATAATTTTTGTCTCTAACTTGTTTAGAGACAAAAATTATCGCCGCACATCGGCGATTTTTATCGCAGATAAACCTTGCTATTAACAAGGTTTATCGCAAATGCGATAAAAAACGGCCGAAATGCATGAATATCGCTGAAAAGTCAGCGATATTCATGCATTATCGAGCAAATGCTCTTAGCCATGTTATCCACCTCCCATTGGATAACATGGCTAAGAACTGCTCAGGGCAGGTGTTAGCTTTTGGAGATATTCCCGCTTAGCGCGAATATCTCCAAAGGTTGGTAATAGGAGATAGCGATGTTAGCGACTGTTTTCAGTCTCTAACATCTTGGCACGCCCACTTTGCATCTCATTAGTGATAAATATCACTGACATGCAAAGTGGGGCCCAAGATGGTCGCTATCTCCTACTAGCTGTCGCTAACTGGTGTTAGCGACAGCTTGGTAATAGGGAGATAATTTTATCTCCCCTTTCTTGGCTTTTAAAGCCAAAAAAGCGGAGATAAACCCCCTTGATAATATGCCCCATAGTCTTCCCTGAGGTATGGATACACTTTCTCTTTGGAGAATTTTTTAATATCCTTTTGCAGCTTGGCTATCTTCTGGTTCAGGAGATATTCTTTGTGCTCAGCCATCTCCTTGTTGATTTCGGCCAATTTGGTTTTAAAGCCTGGATTTTGTACCGCGCTTTTCAGGGCGGCCTCGGCTGCCTGGATCTTAACCAGAAGAGCATCTGCTAGTCTTTTCGCCGTGTTTACAATGAGAATCAAAAGATCATGGGTACACTTCCATGAGATTTGTGACCACTCCACTTTGAATTGGCCATCCTCCCAGAAGATTCTGGGGAAGTTCTTGACGATCAACCCATTCGGTGCTATTTTGGCCTTAAAGTACTGGGCCATCATAGTACCATGGATCGTTATCCTTATCCATTCCCTTTTTAAGTCCGACAGGGACTGCCACTCAGTGGTGTTGCTCCCTGTTGCAGGTTCATTTTCAATGCCAAAGAGAGATGGTGTCCTCATAATTGCTGCGGCCTCCTCCTCGCCAAAACTCAGTCCTTGACCCTCCATAGTGGTGAAGTCAAGGGGGGCCGGTCTCGGTGGGTTGGAGTTCTCCACTCAGGGTGGGTAGTACTAAGAAGAAAAAGAGTTGTAGGAGAATTCCCAAAGGGGATGGTTCAATTCCAAGGCCAATAGTTGGTTATGAACCCTGTATGACTCACATCAATTGGATGCAGTCGGAAAGTGGGGATCACCCAAGGAGATCGCCTTCCTAGATCTAACTATAAGACTAGAAGATGGGAACATCAGCACCACCATGTACCGCAAGTAAGCATGAGCGGATTTTGCGGATTGGCAATCCGCGAATTTGCGGATTTGCGAACTCGCAATCCGCAAAATCCGCGAATTCCCGCGAATTTGCGGATTTTTTTTTTTTTTGTGTTCGCCCGTGTTTCTGCCAGTTCGCGAGGGTTTTTACAATTTCGCAATTTGCGAACTTACCTGTCGGGTCGCAAGTTTTGCGAACTTGTTGTTTCTACGTGCCCAACCTGTTTGGGACACTCTTCTTCATCACTGCCACTCTCTGTCACCACTGCCACTCTCTGACTACTCATGCCACCCTCTGGCCCACCCATGCCACCCTCTGTTTCATCACCACACCCTCTGGTTGTCCAGTGTACATTATTTTCGGCAAAGCAAAGCACACCTTTCCTGCCTCAAGTGACCTGAATTAATTTGGGGCTGATTAATGTGTCACAGAATATTTTTTTAGCTGGCACCTGCTTCCTTAGTGCGCCCTGATTAGTGATCTTTTGCACTTGCTAAGTGCTTTCATTGTTGCAAAATTAGTTACAACACCTGCCCTGCCCCAACTGACAATAATGAATTAGGGGCTGATTAATGGATTTTAACTTCCAGCCTGGCTCCTGCTTGTCTCCCTTAGCTGTAATTCATGACCTTTGTGGCATATGTGTAACTATTCTGAGGTTCAGAGCAGGGTCACATAATAGTTTCAACTGGCAACTGAACTCTGGAGGGGCCCCTCAGGAAGCACTACAGGAAATGGCTACTAATGATGTGCCTGAACTTTTGAACCTGGTAAGTAGTTACTTTCAGTTTTGCTTAAATCGTATTTCTGCAATTTCGCACTTATTCGCGGGGCGCGAACTCACGCGAACAGTGCGAGCAGTGCGAGCAAAATCCGCTGCTCGCGGATTTGCGGATTTTGCAGGAAATTCGCAAATCTCGCGGATTGCGGATTTCCCGAAAATCCGCAAAATCCGCGAGCGGAACGGATTTTCCGCCCATGCCTAACCGCAAGCCCACTGACCGTAACAGTCTTCTACATTTTAAGAGTCACCACCCAAGGGCCTTGCGTACCAATCTGCCCTTTGGGCAATTCCTAAGAATCAGACGCAACTGCAGTAAGATATCTGACTACAAAAAGGAGTCGGAAATCCTATCAAGGAATCTACTTGACAGGGGCTACCCCAGATGCGATGTACTAAAAGCCAGAAAGCGTGCTAGAAACAACAACAGGGACGCACTTCTAGAGAGACGAGAGAGACCCCCGGCTGAGAATCAACCCATCACATGTGTAACTACATACACCCCCTTGTCCACTGAGATTAGGGGTACCATCAGACGCCACTGGGGGATCCTCAACACAGGAGAGTTGACACTAGAAGAACCGAGGTTTGCCTTCAAGAGATCCAAAAACTTGAAGGACATCCTTATCAGTACTAGACCCAAGAACACCAAGAAGGATACCCAACAAACACTTTGGCACCTACCCCCAGTCACGGGCCACTTTCCTTGCGGAATGTGTGGCGTTTGTAAATACACCATGACACTTAAGACGATCCAACTCTCGGAGAACTTTAAATGGGAGATCAGACACCATACTAATTGCAAAACATCTCATTGCATCTATATACTCAAGTGCCCGTGCGATCTACTCTACATTGGGATGACCTCCCGTCCAGTGAAAACCAGAATTATTGAACACCGGAGCAACTTTCGTTGCAAAAAAACGCATACCAAGATGTGAAAACATTTTGTGGAACAAAACCATGATGAAGACTCCATGAAATGGGTGGTACTTGAAGCCAGCCCGAACTGCCCAAGTGATGCCCTGTTCCGAAAGGAGCAAAGATGGATCCATCGATTATCCACAGACAAACAAGGTCTCAACGAGGATATCCCATGGCACTCGCTGTAGGATATCAGGGTCCTTTTCCGTTCCCTCATATACACCACTCGCCCTACACACAGGCTATATTATTGACAATTATCCAGCTGTGTCATTCTAACATTAGTCCCTGTTGCCAATAATACACTTGAGGCAATGCGACGCCACACACCAAGCGACATGCCCCACGTGCTATGTTGAGCACCCTAAGGTAGCATACCTATCACTACATAGCGTTCCGCAATGTACTTGCAACCATACTGTTATACACATGCCCGTGACTCATTCTATGCCCATTATACAAGTGTTAGCCGCACTTCACACATGAGAGCGAATAGTTCCTTGCATAACCACTACACACGCACAACAGAGGCCACGCTTTGGAAATTATAAGGGGAATTTCAATAACTTCCTGACTCTGTCCGTATGTGATTAATATGTACTACCTATTGTGATTACGATGCATATCTAGCGTCTTACACATTAGAAGACCGACTTAAGATGGCCGCCGCAATATGCTCCCCAACCACGTGACCTAACAGCGTAGTTTTTTGCAAAAATCACAGCACACGCACGACAAAGTTGACGTGACTTTGTAAAATAAATGGGGAATTTTAATTACTTACCCCCTCCGTATGAAATCTATAGGCACTACCTATATTCATCACGACAATTACATAGCGTGATACGCGAGTGAATACAGCTCCAAGATGGCCGCCACAATGTGCGCCCCAACCACGCGACCTAACTGAGAAGGCGGAGACGCGTCGGAACACGCCGACCTGTCAACGCGCTTTAAATTTCCCCGGCCGCCGAGCTCACACATCTACTCGAGCTCGGCGGAGAAGGGTAGGTCGATCTGCGCGGACACGGGAGGATAGAGGTGAGTCTTACTAGACAGGGATCCTGCCAAGGGTAACACTATGGAAGCCCTGCGCTGCTTGCAAACACATTTTTTAAGCCTTAACCAACATCCAATCCCTGGCGCTATGTTACTTTATATCCCCAGCATACACCTTGGGCTCTTCCCTGATGTCTAGTCCCGCCGACCCCTCATGTGGCATGTAGTCCTCAACCTTTAGGTGAGTGGGACATGCGTGTTTTCCCATTAATTTACCCTTTTGGGACACAGTGTGTGGTTTGGTTTCTTTAATATGCATGTACTTACAAATGGTGTCGTAAATAACATACCTGCTCGTTTTTTACAAAACAGGAGCAGCCAAATCCTCAGTAACTGCTGCAATTTTTAAGTCTTTTCTGAAAAACTGGTTTTAAATTATTGTTTTTAGCCCACACCTTACCACCAACCTCCTCACAGGCTCAACAGTTGTGTGTGCTTCTCACTGCGCACTCTGCACACAGACTTTGTTGCAAGGCATGCTTTCTCAACTTTAAAGGCATGCTTTACTATATAAACACCCTGGCATTGACTGTAATTACTGACATGCATAACAGCATTTAATGTTTTTCCTTTTTCTCTCTCTCTATGTCCAGGCATAGGAGTACCCACAGAGGTAACATAAGACACACATGACACTAGCATGTTTGCCCCTGCACATTTATACGGTCCTGATGAATCGCGGGTGACTAGACCCACAGCGTGAAACATGTCGACCCTCATCACCTTTAGCCTCATCTAGGGTCACCTGACCTAACCTGCTGACACCTAGTGAGCCTAACCCCTCTTTTTAACTGCAGCCAGGGGACCCCCAGAATAAATTGAATTCCGGTACCCCTTGCTACATTTTAATACCCCACACACCACCACACCTAGCCCGGTCCACACACCCCCACCTCACCATAAGGCAGTTGGAAAAAGATCTCCGCCAAAGAGCCCCTCTTTGAGGTGAGCCCGTCGGGGATTGCACCGCCTCCCCGACGAGGAGCAACTGCCGATGATGAAGCATGACATCCTTCGGGGTGTGTGAGGCCATTACATCCAAAAAAATGGATGCCCCAGGATGTTACTCTAACATCTGTGGTCATGCCAGCTAAACACTTCCCACACTTTCCATTGGAACAGTACAGCGACCTCCCTTGTTTCCTCTGAACGAGAGAAGCCATGTTGTATTGAGATCTCTTAAACAAGCCAAGCCAAGAATCTGTGTTATTCTCTCACGATACCTCTGTGAACGGACCGTTTGTTCCATGAGGTTCTGGGTATCGCTGGTTACTTGACTTGCCATATCGGAGCAGAAGACATACAAATAGTATTCCTGCTACGAGTCCCAAGATGAGAGGCAGGCCGCCGAACACAGAGTACACGAAATTTGGGAAAATGCTGAGGACTTCTTCAAATGGTGCTAACAGTCTCGAAAAAATCGTCTTAAATACATGTGCGATGCCACTGGTATCAGACATGTTTAAGATTTGACTTAACATTTCTGCAAAATGTACAGGGCAGTTTGTTGATAATAATGCATGTATCTCTGCAGATGTCCTTGCAACTTGCAGATCATACGTTTCTTTTGATGATGTCAGTGGCACAGATTTTTGCAAAAGAATAGACTTTAGTCTGCTTAAAGTATCAATTTGTATAGAAAAGAGATATTCAGTGAAGGCCATATTGCCGTATGACTGTCTGACTTGCGAGTTGGATACAATACTTGCATACAACAAGTGACCATGGACGACATACTAACCAGATAAACTTTTCCTGGCACCATTCCACAGCAGCTGTGATCATTCAACATAACGTAACTGCCATCGGATAGCTGCCTGAAAACGGGTTCTATCAGTGTGGAGGGAGTACCGTGCAGGTGGCATGAAAGGTTATTTGCAGAACCATCGCAGGCTCTGGTTAAATTAATACCCTGGCACAGAAGGGTACCACTTAGTGAATTTTTACAATTTTTCCCACTAAGGAATACTTCTTTCCCCTTATTACAACATTTGTGTGTATATCGCAAAGTCCATGTTGACTTAATGTATTCTTTAACCAACCTTTCATATAGGCTTTCTGGTATATGCTGTAGACAATACTGAAATTGAAAAATCGTCATTGGAATCATGATGGTGCCATGAATTATCCATTCTATTACAGGTTTCTCAGAAACTGTCAATGGTAATCTTTCCAGTTTTTCAATGCTCAGCACCGTATAGTCTGCTTCTCTTTGTGCCAAAGAGATTTGTTTATCTGTAAGGTTAAACCCAGTAAACAATGACGTTGTGTTGATAAGCCTCCATGGCACATAGCTTGAACGAAGATTTTGTAATGTCCACCCTAGCTGCATTAGAGAACGTAATTGAGACTGGCCATGTTGTAACATTAGCAAGTCTTGTTCCTTTATGTCAATTGCAGAGGATCCAATGCTGTCCAATGAATATATTCTGGAGGACAGAGTAGTTAACCCATTGTCTACTACAGAGAGAGCTTTCTCCAAGTTAATACAATCAATTTCTCGTATTCTTTCTGCAGTTTCTAATTGTGTTATTTTCCAAGCCTCGTTGCACGCAGCATATATACCGGTGTATATGTAAGGTTTTTGCCGTGGTTTGCGAGGTCCCAATAAGAAATCTCGCAAATCATTGCTTTCATTAAGTAAAGTCAAGTGTTATTTAATTTCTGGAAGTGTAGAAGTTTTCAGCCATTCAAGGCATAGTTTCCCTACACTATATGTTGTTACTATCCCTGGATGTTGTCTCTGGGAGTATCTTGGATCTGGCCTGTTAAGAATTAAACCCTGTGTTTTGTTCAGGAATCTATCTTGGCAGTTATTGGTGTCTGTGGGCCAGATTAATCATTTTTTCCAATCAGGACTAGCTCTGTTTATATTGTACGTCTATCTCCCCTTCTGTCGTTTTGTTATTTTCAGGTATGGGCTTTGGTATAGATGGTTTGTTTAAATCTTTTACTTTTGCTATGCCAAGACAAGAGGTTTGTTGCACAGTGTCATTAAAAAACATTATTTGTTCAGGTATAATGCAGGCTCTGAATAAAGCTTCCAAACTTTGCACCTGCCATTCTTTTGTGCCCCAGAAAGTTTTGGTCTCTATGTTGTCTTTCCAGAAGTCGTAACCCAATGTGGACAACTTAGCATACAAGTTTGCAGAATAAATTTGTTTGGTATTGATCAACATTGTTTTCAATCCTGTCTTATTTACATTTTTGAAATAAAACTTTTCTGCATCTGTAACATTAAACTCTGAGAAGTAAGGAAAGTTTTCATAAAATGTTTTAGAGCTGCCTTTTTGTGGTGTTGGACAATGTTGCCATTGATTATACATAAAAATATTTCTAAGGCTTGCAGATTTGTGCAAATAGTGATGACCAAAATGGTTAAAACAATACATTTGTTCATAATAAGATGACCCTTCTAAATAGTCATGTTCAGTATATTTTGCAGACATTTCTAAATTTGACATCATATTATTAATTGTCTCAAAGTCCCAATCATCAGAGAATGTGCTGGGTGTTACAAAGTCATTCAAAGAAACCTTGAACTGATGTACAGTCCTCAGCATCTCTACCGGGTCATAGATATCATAATCAGTTCTATCCCATGCTATACCGCCTGGTATAGGGCGTGGCTGTGATATTTACTGATTACAGTTCTGATTTGTGCGGTTTTAGGACCAAGTTGATTTTCTGACTTGCTGTGTCCATTGTACTGTATTTTCCATGTATCATTTGTCCCAGGCTTAAAACCAATATTAGCAAGAGCATGAAGGAAAAATGCACCTAAACCAATCCAAAATTCAGTCCATGGTGAAACCAGATATATTATTTCAAGTTCATGAAAAAGTTCTGTCGTTTTTTTCTTTGAGAGTTTTCTTTGTTGTTGTTCAGGTTCACTTGGATCCTCAGAGAAGTTATCAAAGTTGATGAAATATCCAGATGCAGTTTTGTCAATTGTTTGAATGGCATCGGGGTTTGTTGAAATCGCTGGAACTGTTTTCTCCTTTGTCATCTTAGTGTATTCAGGTGCCTCATCATTGTAGACTGGTGTTTCTGGTCGAACAGATATTTGGGTTTCAAGAGGCACAAGTTCCATTGCTTTATTGCATAGTCCTTTTTTTACTGCAGGTTTATCAAAAGCGATAAGTCTTTCAGTTTGAACCTCTTGGATTGTAGTAAGATTTGGCTGTCTGCTACATCTTGAGAGTCCACTTGGCCTACTACTTATTATTGGCCACATATTGTGGTTTTACCAGGTTGATGGACACAACTGTGTTCTCCTTTTTACCAGCAAGGGGCGGTAGTACTACTGACCTTGTTCCTTGGATTGCTAAGACAGGTACTGCTTTCTGTAAGAAGTCCCAAATTCCTTCTTCACCGCTATCTTTTCCCTGACTAGATCCCCAACTTTTGGAATCCAGACTGGTCTTGCTGGGACAGGTGGTTTATCTTCAGTGGCTGTTGGCTTTTGTGTTGTATTACTCAGACTTCTTCTTGTTTCATTTAAGTCCTGTAAGACAGCCAAACGATCTTTGATATCAAAGGGTTTCTGTTTTACCACTGAAGACTGACAACCTAGATCCTCGATCATCAATCTAGTACCAAATAGTAGCTCATAAGGAGTGATTTCCCCCAGAGAATTTCTTGGCAGATTGTTAAGGCTACGTTGGACACTTATTAGATGTTTGACCCACCCATCACCCAACCTAATACCTTTGCTGTTATGGATTGCTTTATGTCACAGTTTTTTCTTTCCACTACCACATTACCCTCAGGATGGAAGGGACTAGAATACCGCAATGCAACGCCCAAACTAACCATGGCCTCCTTGTAAGCTCAAGAGCTAAACGCAGGACCCTGATCAGAATGTTGCGTGCCTATTGCGTATGTGCCGATAAAGACTCGCAAATCCTTTATAACTGTTCTGGCGTCAACCAAGCGCTGGGGCCATAACCAAATAAATCTCGTCCTAGTAGTTGTGGGGCCGGATTTGTCTGTAGGGACACCTGTGGGTAGATATCCTAATGCGGTGTAACAGAGGTGTCTGTATCTGGCTGGCTACTCTGTAGTCAGGTGTCTGGGGCGGTTCATTACTGCGATCTCTGTTGTAGTCTGGGCAATTAATTGCGAAATTGTATACATCAACTCCCAGTCTTGGACACCAGTACATTTTTTCTAACTCTATTATAGATTTCAAGATCCCTTGATGTTTCAGACCCTCTCCCATATGTGCTTCTTGAATCAATTAAGCTCTCTGCTTCCTGTTTGGAATTACTGTGTCCCCCACTCCAGGGATTTGAGCAAAAGGAACGGAGTTTGCATCAATTATGTATGTATTTCCGTGTGGATAGTTTAGAGGTAACACTGCATGATTGCCATCCATTGAGGCTTTTACTGCTAATAGCGTTTCACCATCTATCAATCTTTTTGAGCATTTAATTGTAGCTATGGAAGCCGCTTGCACAGCTGACTTCGCAGCTTTATCAGCCAATGAATTCCCTGCAACGTGAACGCCATCACGCTGATGACTCAGTGTATGTATCACGTGAGTCTTTTGTAGTTCTTTCTGTAAAAGAACTACTTGTTCCCAAAGCGACTTATGCTTGATTGTGCCACCTTAAACGTCTTTGAATCCGTTTTGAACCCAGTTCTGCAGATACTCATTGTAAGATTGGACGCAGTAATACGAATCGCACACTATAAGTGTGGGGAATTCGCGACCGGTATTTTCAAGCGGCATCTTGAAAGCCTGTAGTTTAGCTCGCTGAGCTGTACAGTCTCCAAGTGATTGAGTTTTTGTGACCATAGGTCTAAATTTGCCTTCGCGCCAGCGACCTTTAACAATCGCGCAGGCAGCACTATAGGCTTGTTTACCCCCAATTGCGGGCTGTGCTGATCCGTCTGTATATAATATACAGCCATAATGTTCAGGAGGAAGAATTTCGATTGGCAGAGGACATTTGTGATCATATTGGAGAAATTCTTGTGTCTTTATACTAGGGTCAAAAAAGTATTGAACGTCTGTTGCAGCAAGAGAGTTAACCCATTGTATCCATCTCGGATGTAGAGCTTTCGAATTAGGAATGCTTGCTCTTGTCACTGCCTCTAAGGCAGGTACAGGTGTAACGATGCTATGCGTTTACCCTGCGCGAAAGCTCTCTCTTTTGCTACAGCAGTTTGAATCGCTGTCAGAATTTTCTCTGTAGAAGTGAACTTCTGCTTGTGTGTACAAGTGTGATTTGTAAGCTATTGGTACCGTTTCTCCTTCATTAAAGGTTAGGTACGTGAATACGCATCTTCCTGGGATGATGATGACAAGATTGTGCACGTTTTCGCGTATGTCTAGTTTAGTTTTTGCTAACATATCTGTTTGGACTGAATGCACAATTTCTGTGTGTGTTTGAGTCCAATGTGTTGGTTTAAAATCAGGTTTGATTAATCCGTAAAGAGGTTTAACCCTCTCTGCATAATTCAGAACGTAAGTTCTTCCAAAATTCAGGAAACCTAGAATTGACTGTAAGTTTTTCAGCGTCTTAGGTGGTTGGAGCAGCGCACATTTCTCTAGAAAGTTTTCTGCTATGCTTTTGCCTTCACTTGACAACTCATATCCCAAGAATATGTCATTGAGGTGGGCAATTCTTGATTTTTTAATTTGAATTTATACCCCTCTGAGGCGAACCCAAGTATTATGATGTTCACTCTTGTCAAGTGCTTGTCCAAGTCGTCATCTGTAAGATAGATGTCATCGACATAAGATAATGCCTCATCATCGTACGTTTGGAGTAACTCCGTTACTCTTGCTGAAAATAACCCTGGGCTATTCTTGGATCCTTGGGGGAGACGAAAAAATTGTCACTGTGTCCCCAAAATTGAGAAAGCGGTCAGATGCCTGCTTTGTGGGGCAATATTCTGACAGAAAAATCCATTTGAAATATCTAATGTCGTTTTATATTTTTTGCGCATGATGTTATTCATCAGTGCTGCACTAAGTGAGTTTTGTAATGCAAATGTTTTGCAACAAGAGGTTAAGTGTCTGTAATCCAATACTAGACTATATGAATTGTCTGGTTTGGATACAGGAAACAAAGGATTGTTCATAGACGAGGTGCATGTTTCAATCACCCCTTGGTATTCAAGTTGATTTAAAATCTCCCTGACCGGTTTTTTAGCTTCTTGCTTAACTGGGTACTGCCTTTGTGCAGTGGGCTGGTTTTTTAACTGGATTTTATGGTGAGGAGAATCCTCATCCCATCATGCGTGATTTTTATATAATGCTGGAGCTTGGGCTACCGCACATTTTCTGGCATATGTATATTTTTTATGAATTGGAATGTGATTAGAGAAGGCTGTCATAATGATCTCTTCGCCATGAGGTCACCATCTGACAAATTCAGGTGGCCAGTCTTGTTCAGCTAGAAAAATGTCATAGCCCTTAGAGAGCTTCTCCCAAAAGAGTGTTCTTATTTTTCTAGTTATGTCCCCCTTCATCCGGAGTGTTACTTCATATAAATTATGGGGTACACTAACCCTGGTGTCTGCAGTTCCAACCTGAATGCATTCATTCAAGTCCACTGTCTCCAGATGATCCTTCATGATCTTGCGAACTATTGTTACTTCTGCTGCGCTGTCTATCATTGTCTAAGACCATTCCCCGTTCTTGTGTTGTGTCCTCAAGATCCTCGGCAAGTCTGACTTTTATGCTTGCTACCTTCTTTTTGGAAAATTGAGCTTATTTACTTTGGTGAAGGGGTTCCTTGTCTTTGGACTTGACGCGTTCTTCTTAGTATTTTGACCGTCCTCTTCTTTCTGATTTCTGCGAGGAAGTCTGAAAAGATCGAGAGGGCTGTGTATCATGATCTTGATATCTATCAGGTTTTTTCAAATAATCCCTATTCCTAAGATTATATCTCTTTTCAGAGGGCTCCCTTTGGGATGACTTGTCTCTCTGTTGGGGAGACCTTCCTCTGGGTTGAGAATATTTTTTCTCTAGGAAGAGTTCGTTTATTACTCTCCCACTTCTTCTTTGGAGTAGTGAGATTATTCTTCATAAATGTTTTTTCAGGATTTTCAGTTAGTTGGGTCTTCAATGGTTTTCCATCCAAACTAACTCTACCTAATTCTTCATGTGATTTTTCAATAATTCTAGCAAGTTCATATGGTTGGTCTGCTATATCTGTTTCTTTTAACTTCTGGCAGCAGATTGGACTGTCAATTGTCAATTGAACCAATTGCCCATATGCTTTTGTTAATTGTTTTAGCTGAGCTAAAAGTTCTCTATCTGACATCTCTTCAATGTTAGGATGTGGTGTATAGCTGGCTAGAACTGGCAATGTAGCTCCTGGTCTATCTATTGGACCGAGCCTGGTAATGTGATTTTGATGTTTTAGGGCGCCATTAAACCAGAGCTGATGCTCTTGGTAAATTAGTGGAATGTCAACGCCCTTGAAAGGAACGTATTCTGCTGGAGTTTCCTCTGCTTTGTAGTAGTGGAACTCCAGTGTTACTGGATTTGCTTGTGGAAAAGTAATCCATGAATAGAATACCTCTGTCTGCCGATATTCATGTGCCTCTATCACAAATATAACTTTACCACCTCTCAATGATACCCCATTTTCTATAAGTTTTATAGTTATGGTTTTCCTTACATTTGCCGGGATGATTATAGCATCCGGGTCATTTTGTTGGAGAGTTGTGTCATCTAAGACTGCTGGAGCTGCTATTCTAGCTCTCTTCCTTTCGTTGTCACTCTCCGACAATTTTATTTACTGAAAGTTTTGCAGAACAAGTTTCCAGGGAAACAAAGATTAGGTGCACAATATTTTGGAACACTGTATCCTTCAACATTGAATAAAACAAAAACTAATACATAGGATTCTCGTTCTACTAAGTTTTGGCGGATATTATGCCCTTTCACCCACTCCAGACGTCTATTGGAGTATTTACGAGAAAGAGGGTTCTGTGTGAAAAGCACGACTGAGTTACTCTAGTATCTAGCGTTAAATTATTGCCTTACCAAATGTCAGGCGCCATGTAGTGTAGTTCCTATATTCCCAATAGGCTCTGCGCATTGGAATAATATATCTTGTAGCTTAGACGTAGGACTGAGGTCTACTAGGTCTCTACCGGTTATATTAGATTTAATTGTGAGTGCCAGCTAGCTCAGAGGTCACTAGAAACTTTCTCGAATAAACAAGAAGGGATTAATTTCTGACAACCACCTAAAACATGATAACTTTGTTTCCCAACAATAAGAAATCAAATCTCTAGAGTCACAGAAACAATAGATAACTATTTCACTCAGTCAATCGTGCATGCTTAGTTTCACCAGAGGTTCAAGAGGCATAGAGAGACGGGCGTTTTCAATAAAAAGGTATTTATTGAACAGTCTTCTTTCTCATGCATTGAAAATGAACTGCTACAATAGTAAAGCTTACTATGAAGTACAATGCATATAATACGAACAGTATTATAAAGCAGTACTGTAAAAGCATGATATGGTTTCTTAGCCATAAAGTGCATAAAATGTATAAAATACATAAAATACATACAATGATAAAAGGATGACTAAAATACTCAACTGGTGCTTCTAAATACGCCTACCCCGGTGTACCTAACCTAGGTCTAGTATGAGGGAGGAAGTATAAGAGGAGTGGCTTAAGTTTTTGGAGTACTCTGCCAGGAATCTGAATCCAATATTTCTGTAAGAGGTCTAATCAGCTCCGTACCTTTGCTCTAGAATAAAGGAGGTCTTGTATCTCGTTCTCAGGACTTGATTTCCCAGATACCCGCAAGGGTAGCCTGGAAACACTTGAGCTGGATTTCTCGGCAGGAGAAATGACAGAGTCTCGTAGTGCGTCTGCTGGAGGGTCGGCTTCCTTCGGCACTTGCTGCTGCAGGGCGTCGGGCAATTAGATAGTCGATCTGCTTCAAACCACTGTGTGTTTGTTTAGGCAAATCAAGGTATATTTATACTTTGAAGGTTTCGAGTTTGACGCATGTTTGAACTTAATAACGTCACTCAAAGGCTCATTTCTTGGAAAACGCCGAGTGTTCTAGGAGAACTTAATATTTAAGCAGGGGGAAGTCCCGGGCTGCTGAAGGCGGGTATTTCCAAGAAAACATTGTTAATTCTTGGAGTTAAGTGGAAGTTTCCATGCCGTATTTGGGCTGTATGGTTTAGGCCAAATATGGTAATGATTTCTATGCCTATATAAGGAAATCATAAAGTATACCTATATAAGGGCATGAATCGGGAAATGTATACTAGGGTCCGAGATTCATTTACAACAGGACTGGTAAAACACAAAAGTACATGTCCTACCTTTTAAATACACTGTGACCTGACCATAGGGCTGCCTAGGGCCTACTTTAGTTGTGACTTATATGTAATCGAAGGGAACATTTGAGCCAAGCAAAAAGGTTATCTTCTCAGGTCGACATGGCAGTTTAAGATGCACACTCAGGCTCTGCAGTGGCAGGCCTGAGCCATGTTTAAAGGGTTACTGAAGTGGGTGGCACAATCAGTGCTGCCGGCTCACTAGTAGCATTTAATTTACAGGCCCTGGGCACATATAGTGCACTTTACTAGCGACATATGTAATGTAATGTAATGTAATGTAATGTAAAAACAATTTGTAAAGCGCAACATACACCGGTCGGTTTCTTGGCGCTGTTCACTAAATCAGGAGGAGACAAAGAAGGGAGGGCAATGGAGCTTATGTGTAAGCACCGCGGAAGAGGTGAGTCTTTAGGAGAGACCTGAAGTGAGGGTAAGAGGGGGAAAGTCTAAGTTCCGGGGGGAGAGAGTTCCAGAGTGAGGGGGCCAGAAAAGAAAATCTGAGGCCTCCGTGCTTTTTGCGTCTGAACCTGGGCGTCTGAAGGAGAGCATGGTGGGAAGATCGAAGGGGTCTGGAAGGGACGTATGGGTGCAGAAGCGACGAGATGAAAGAGGGGCCGATGCCGGCCAAGGATTTGTGGGTCAAGCAGCCTAGTTTAAATTGACAACGCTCTGAAACAGGAAGCCAGTGCAGGGCTTTAAATAAAGGACGGAGGTGGTGATGTTTGGGTTGGTGGTAAATGAGGCATGCTGCCTGATTCTGTATCATCTGAAGTCTTTTGATTTGGTATTGCGGGATACCTGCGTACAAGGCAATGGCATAGTCAACCCGAGAGATGACTAATGCCAGCAACGTCAGGGTGAGGGCTTCGGTGGTCAGAAAATGGGCAATTTTGCAAATTTTTCTGAGCTGGTGGAAGCAGGAAGACACTGTAGCACTGACCTGATAATGCATGGAGAGATCATGAGAAATGTAGACCCCCAAGCTTTTGACCTTGTCAGCAGGGCGGGGGGAAGGGCCAAGGGCAGGGGGCCAGAAGGTGGAGTTCCAGGGGTTGGATGGGCCTCCGACAAGAACAAGCTCCGTCTTGTCGGGATTGAGTTTGAGATGGTGAGTGCCCATCCAATTGCTGATATGACAGAGGGTAGACTGGAAGTCCTGAGCCGCATCCTGCGAGGAGTCAAGATTGAAGATGAGCTGAATGTCATCTGCATAGCTAAATGCAGTGACATTCCTTTCCCGGAGGGAGCGGATCAGGGGGGTAAGGTACAAATTAAAAAGAAGTGGGGACAGAGACGAACCCTGTGGCACACACCGCAGGTGAGTTTCATCCTGTCAGCCGAAAAATGGGAGAGTCAGACAGATTGGTGGTGGTTCGTCAGGAATGAACGGACCCAGTCAAGGGCCGTCCCTCCGATACCAGCCTCTTTGACACGATCGACCAAGATAGTATGGTCGACCGCGTCAAAGGCCGCCGACAGGTCCAGAAGAATCAGGGCTTGGTGGGAGTTAGAATCGGCGCCTCTGCGGAGTTCCTCCATTACAGAGAGAATGGCCGCCTCTGTCGAATGGGCGGGTCTGAACCCGGCCTGCTGGGGGTCCAAGAAGTTGGAGTCCTCAATAAAAGAGCTGAGGATACTAGTTACGTACGTCTCGAGTACCTTGCTTAGGTAGGGAAGAAGGGAGATGGGGCGGAAGTTGCCCATGACCGTAGGGTAGGCAGTGGGTTTCTTTAGAATGGGAACTACCTCTGCGTTCTTAAATTGGCTGGGGACCGCTCCGAGCAGGAGAGAACTGTTCAGGAGGGCCAGAGGAGAAGTGGGGCAGGCTGAGAAAGCAGCCTGGAGAATTGCGGGGGGGCAGCAGTCTGTGGGGGAGCCAGAGGAAACTTTGTTAAGCAGGGCAATGAAAACGTCTTCTGATAAGGGGGGGAACTGAGTCAGAGAGTGAGAGTTGGTGGAGGGAGCAGCCTCAGTGAGGGGTAAAGTCAGGGGTATGGAAGAGATACTATTTTTGATTTTGCTAATTTTTTCTATGAAAAAGCAGTTGAGGGAATCGCAGAGTGCCTGAGATGGAAGGGGTTTGATGGTCACCCTATCTGGATGTGAGAGTTCTTCTACAATGGCGAAGATGTCTTTTGATTTTTGCGCAGAGTTGAGGATTTTGGTGGAAAAGTAGGTAGTTTTGGCGGCAGAGATTGCTCGTATAAGTAATTTAAATTGTGGATAAGCCAATGTTACTATGTCTTAAGTACAGAGCATATGCCCTTTGGCATGGTTAGCATTGATAACGTGCCCAGAATCCTACAGCTAGCAAAAATGAGGTCAGGAAACAGGAAGACACAGGGCAAAATGTTTGGGGAAACTATTCCAAGGATGTCAGGTCTAACAAATATGAATATAGTTTCATCTATGAACTTTTAGCATGTTTCTTCATGTACCTCTGCATATCTGTGTTTAAAGTTTGTATACACTCTGTATGTGGTTCTGTGCCAATGTACAATTTATGCAGCAATAAATACATATAGTATCTACTATGTATTTATTCAAATGTATTACTCTGGGGCTTTGTTTGCACTTTATAGAATCTTTCAACAAGTAAAGTAATATAATGAAGGTAAGGTAATAGTTTATTGCTCAATTAATTAACCCCTTCGATGCTCATGACGGAACGGTTCCGTCATGAGCATCGGTCCCGCTGTGCTCATGACGGAACCGTTCCTCCATGACCACACCCGCAAATGGAATGTTCAGCACCAGGGGAGAATCGGCGCCGCAGGCAAGGTGTTAAAACCTTTACAATTTCCATGTAAAAAGTGTCATAGTAGCAAAATTCATATTCAAAAACAGATTTTTTAAAAACACGTTATGAAACTTTCATAAATTATGTTAACATAAGTAGAGCAATTGCCAGTAGTTATTAGCACGGACCGTGAATTAAAAAAAAAAGTTCAGTTCTAAGAGAGAGTCTGTTCAGTGGTTGGTTGATTTGTAAACAGTGACAGTGGTAAGTTGCTATTGGCTGTCCTGCGTGGATCATCCGAGTGAGGAGCGACCTGAAAATATGGTTTTCGCTGTGATGTGACCCTTCAACAGGCAATTGGATGCAGTGATAAAGCATTCCTGTCGGTTGGTGACAGAGCTTTTGCCCCTGTCGCTTTCATAAATTGAACAAAGTGACCGCAAGCTGAAGTCTCCACCTCCAAGGCATGTCTTCACTGCTTTACGACAGCTTCTTATCCCTTACTTACAAAAAGTGGCTTAGTAGCTGTCGCCATTCGGCCTGTAGATCCCCACAGATACACAATATGTGTAATACACTCTTGTTGGCGTCTTGATATAAGTGGCATATTGTCTGACCCAGGGGTCCATTCCAAGGGGTAAGATGCGGTAATGATGGTATTTTTACCATTCAAACGTGCGTGAAAGTATTTTTCTTTTATCCTTTGATTATATCCCACACCTCAGTATGGTTGCAGAAAGGACTGATAGCTCTGGACCACAAACCATCCGTGGGCTCTTTCTGCGAGTGTCGCCTCATATTCTGTTAGAGATAATCTTTTCACTGTCTTGTTTATAGTTTGTTTAACACAATGATAGGACACTGAGGCTGCCCAAAGTTTCTCAAGTCCCAAACAACCTATTGCTGCTGTCAAGTAGATCCTTGCTGGGCAATCTATCTTTAGATATATTTCGATCCATAAATGGGAGTTCAGTGTAACTGCTTCAGCTTTTTTTTCCTGTACCAACTCTTGGCATAGGCTCCTTTGCAGGCAATTTTTTGGCTTTGCAGGCCAAATTCTAGCCTTATTTGGGCTGGCGAGATGTACTTTGGAAGGTTAAATATCATCCTGCCCGTTCTTGAGACAGTACTGTCTAAAGTAACCGTGTCTCTTCCCCTCAGGTACTCACTCTCATAAGTGATTGCCGGGATGAGTTTTGCTTGCCAAACTTGTAGCAGTGATTGAAGGCTGGGGCCAGCAGTTTTATGTTTGATCGATTTTATAGCTACCGCAATGGAGTTACCTTTTCTTTTGATTGTCTCTTTTTGTGAATTGAAAGTCCCTTTATTATCCATCATCACACCTAATTACTTGTTTTGGTCGACTACTTCAATTGATGAGCCTGCCATATGCCAGCGGTATATGGAGTCGCCCTTCTTTGGATATATCCTCATAACCTTCGTTTTATCTTTGTTGATGGTTAATCCGTTAAATGATGAATATCGACTAGTTGTATCTAGTAAGTGTTGGAGGCGAATACGAGGTTATCTGCGTACAGGAAGTTGGGAAGTGGTAAATCTCCCATCTTTGGTGCATGAGATTGACAAATGTCCAATTCTGACGAAAGGTCAGACATAAACAGGTTAAAGAGAGTCTTCGCCAAGACGCACCCCTGTTTGAGCCCCATGGTTGTTGGGATTTTCCTAGACAGGTACTTTCCATCTCCTAGCTTGACTTGGACCCATGTGTTTGTGTGTAACAGTATTAACTGGTTTAGGAGAGCCAATGGTATTTTCTTTTCCTTAACTCTGTGCCAAAGTTTACTCCTGTCGATTTTATCAAAGGCTGACGAGTAGTCAATAAAACACATAAATAGGGGTTGCTTTGCTAGTTTGGCCCCTTCTATAAGTAGGGACAGTGCAAGTATATTCATAGTTGTCCCAATGCCCTTGCAGAAGCACGTGTGGTTGATCGGTATAATTGATTGTTCTTCGGCCCAGGTAGCAAAGTCTTCCAGAAGGAGGCCAGCATAATATTTTGCCTTGATGTCAATTAAGGCCACAAGGCTATTACTTTTTTTCTGAGTTCTTATCTCCTTTCTTGTATATTGGGGATATGATTGACCCACTCCAGGAGTCCGGAATGACGACTCCTCCTGTGATTTGGCCATACAGTGGTAATAGTGCAGAAGCCCAATACTCTGGGTCCATTTTGAATAGAATTGGTGGGATCCTGTTGGGGCCAGGGGCACCCTCCCTCTTGCCTTTTGCGATCCTTTTCTTAACCTGAGGAGTTGTATCTATCTAGTGTTTGACTAAATATACTTGTAGACATTTCTTGTGGGAGATGATCGCTTTGATCTTGGGCCTCTATCTGGAAGCCTGTGATCCTGCTGAAGAATGATACCAATACAAAAGTGTAGTCTATTAGCGTACTTGAGGTTGCGCTATGAAATGTTGCAGCCGGAGGCTGGTGTCCCATAAAGTGCCCGTTTAGTGCCACGAAGCCTAGATGTTCTATGTCCATAACTAAGTTCTTAGCATGTGCTGATTGTCGCTTCTCAGCACTCAGCTTCTGACAAGGGATATTCCAGGTGGTATGTTGTTCCTCAAGTAGCTCGTCCCTCTTCTGTGGCCCCGTCAGATGCATATTGAAGTCCTCCGTCAGCAATAAATTAGTTGTGGGTTCATCTGTGAGTAGTCTGGTTATTTCTATAACCCACTAATTTTGCTTCTTTGATTTTATCCCAAGGGTTTATGTAGATGTTTAGGAGTAATAGTTGGTTGGTTGATTGCTTTATTTCGATATGCATATATCATAAAAGCGGTACAAAAGATAAAAACAGCATGTCGAAAAAAAAAGTATGACTGTACATTAGATAAAAGAGTAAAACACATTTGATCAGCATAAATTAATTAAAAAAAGAATTAAATTGATATGGACAGTCTTCTAAGTCTAATCAACCAAGCCCATTTTAAAAACTTGGCAACAGCACAAACAATAGGAGGGGCTGTATTGGTTAAAAGAATCCGACGGGCAACAGAGTACTGGCGAGTACCCAATTCTCTGCAGATAGGTCCAAGCCAACGTGATCTGGGGCGACCATAGTCCGGGCATTCGAAGAGAAAGTGAGGCACCGTCTCTGGTTTGTCGGGACATAGAGCACAATAGCGTGATGAGGACTGGGATTTATTCCACCTGGAGCAGAGGTCGGCCAAGGGTAGGGTTCCTAACCGGAATTTGATGTACAAGGACCGGTCCATGGCGAATGTTATTAATTCCATGTACGGCTCGTAGGCGACGACATCTTTTATCAGCAGAAAAGCTGCTGTGGTTTTGCAGTGCTGCTGATTAGTGATGCGCTTCACACGAACCCACTCCCAAAAAAGTTTTTTTAAGGTCTCCTTCGGGGGAGCGGAGTGGCTATGCCAGCAGGAATCCAGGCCTAGGTCCCCTAAAAGATGTTTAATGTCCTTCAGCCATTTAATCCTGTGCCAACCGTCGGAGTGCATCACCTCAGCTAGGCCATCAGCATAAGATTTTAGCTCCGGTACCCTCCACAGGCGAGCCCAGAGCAAGAGGGGTCGAAGACGGGCCTGATCCCTTATAGCTTTACAGCCAGTATCCATGAGCACTGGGATAGTCGGACTACTCGATGGAATGGCAAGGAGATCTTTATGAATTTGTTTTCGGCCTTGCTCAGTAAATCCACTTTGCCCAGGCCCCACAGTTCGGCTCCATAAAGTGACGCAGGGACCGCACGTGCTTTATATATATCAAGTAGAGGGGCAACACAATGTTTTGTTGAGTTGTTGAACTCCTTAAGGAGGGCCCCCCCCACCCTTTTGTGGGCCATTGTCATTTTATTGATGTGGGCGGTCCAGCTCAACGCGTCATTAAGTCGAATTCCCAAGTAATCGAATTCTGCCACTCTTTCAAGGGGTATAGAGTTTAGAGTGGGAGGGCGGCCAAGTTTGCGAGGTTGATGCATAACTAGGTACTTGGTTTTTTCCACGTTGATGACAAGTCCCTTGGTGGTACAAAAGTCCTGGATGCGATTCAGTAGTGTCTGGAGACCTTGGGGGGTTTTAGAGATGAGGAGGGTGTCGTCGGCGAACAGCAAAGTTGGAATTTTTACGCCTCCCAGAGTGGGAGCGTCTGCTGGTTCGCCGAGTAGATGATCTACCACCCCATTGATATAGAGGGAGAATAGGGTGGGGACCAGGACACAACCCTGCCTTACTCCCCTCTCGACCCTGATCTTGTCGGTCTTTTCCCCATTCAACCCCCATCTGACCTGGGCATAGGTGTTGTTATGCAGTTTGATAAGGAGGTTTAGTATATACGGGGGCATCCCTAGACCGTGTAGCACCCTCCAAAGTTCCTCCCTGGGAACCAGGTCAAAGGCAGTCTTTAGGTCAATAAAGGCCAAGTAGAGACTGCCTTTGCCTAGCTCCACCACCTTCCAGTGTAGTAGCAGGAGCCTAAAGACCTGTTCGATAGTTCCGGTGCCTGAGCGGAACCCGGCTTGCATATCGGACAAGATGTGGTTATCGTCCACCCATTGTGAGATCCTCCCCAAAATGACTTTCCCCGCCAGTTTCTGACTCGAGTCTATTAGGCTTATGGGCCTGCAGTTCCCAGGTAGATCCCGGCTGCCCTTTTTGTAGATGGGGACGACCTCGGCACCTCTCCAGGAATCTGGCACAGGGCCTCCCATAACGATTGCATTGAGTAGTGCAGAGATTAGTACCCCCCATTCTTCCGGATATGCCCGGAGGATATCGCCTGGTAGTCCATCCGGACCAGCTGCTTTTAATGGTACCAGGGTTTTAATCTGCTTTGAGACATCCAAAACAGAAAAAAGTTCCAGGTCTTGCACTAGGGTAAAGGGCGGGAGGTTAAAAGGGTCGTTTAGTGTGCCTTCAGCGGCAGAGTAGAGTTTTTGGAAGTGGGAGAACCATGTATGGGCATTAATGGTACAGGTCCTCAGGGTATCATCGGGACGGTTCCTATTGCTCACCAAATCCCAAAAACCTTTGGCATCTTTCCCACGACTGGCAGCCAGGAGGTCCTGCCAAAAGTTGTCCTCCCACTCCATCTTTGCGTTTTTTTGGCAGAGTGCATAGTGTCTCCTGGCCACCCTAGTCCTGGATGGTAGTTTGGACTTGACTGCTTCAATGAGAAGTGACTTTGCCTCCCTGCACTTCTGATTGTACCAGCCCTGTCTAGCTCGTGAGCTTGGTTTCCTTCTGTTCGTATTAGCTGGAACTACAAAGAGGTCACTGATAGCCTGGGTTATGGTGCAGAACCTTGGGGCCACCTCTAGCCACCCATCCTCTTGGGGGTCAAGATTGACTAGGGCTGTGGCAAGAAGCTGCCTGATGGCAGAAGTTTTCTCCTCTGAAAGTGCCAACTTCGCCCACTTTAGCCGCCGTCCACAGTTGGCGACTACTGACCGGTCCGGGGCGTGGTTACGAGAAGTTCTGGTCACAATGCTAGTTAACCACCTGTGAGACAAGGTGAGAGAGAGGAGATTGTGGTCACTCTCGACAGATGGTATAATCACCATGTCCTCCACCATGCTCCACAGGTGTACGTCAAGGAGAAAGTAATCAATCCGTGACGTATGCCCTGGCCTGTTGTAGGTATGGGCCCCTGCTTTGTCGGACCTGGTCCTGCCATTGGCAGCCCTCAGACCAAACTCCATAGCTATTGAGTTGATCTGGAGGGCCACTTCTGTCCACTTTTTAATAGGACTGAGTTCAAGGGACGGGATCCCCCACCTGGTGTCGTGCTCCTCTTGATCAGTTAGGATTTCGAGGTCCAGGGGCTCAAAGGTACAGTTGAGATCGCCCGCCACCAAGGTGCAGGACCTGTGAGGTGACGAGCGAAGCTGGGCTTCTAGACAGGCTATTACTGGGGATTCTCTACCCCCCTTTGTGCCTCGGGCGTAAATGTTAAAAATATTTAGGATGACTCGGCCCTGGGGATTTTTCAGCTATGTTAAGGAGATCCGGGCATTTAGTATCCCGCTCCACCACCCTGCAGTTGAGTTCTGAAGCCACCCAAATTAAGAGGCCACCCGAAGGGCGGCCCCTACCAGTTACACTGTGGACTGCCGGAAAAAAGTGGGTGGAATATCCTGCCTTGTGCAGGGGCACCCCGCTCCAGGTTTCCTGGAACAGGCATAGGGAGTATTGCTCCACTAGCGCATTCCAGTCCGGCAGCGCTAGCTTCCTCTCGAGGCCCGCCACATTCCAGCTGAAAACCCTAAACATGGGGTCCGTCACAGCTGCAATGCTACAGTCCTCGACAGGGGGCAGCGGGTCCACAACACCCACAGCAGGGAGGCTACCAAGTGGGTCAGAAGATGCCCTGGTCTCCCCTTGCTCTTTTACAAACTCGGCAGTAGCCTGGCTTTGTGGTATAGTTAAGGGGCTACGGGATTTAAGGAAGGGGGTAGGCTCGGCAGCAGGACTCAAAACCACAAGGGCCTCCCCGGGAGCGTCACAGAGTCAGCAACCCCAGGAACCCCAGTTCTGCATCACTGGAGCTGGGTATAACTGCTGTGGGAAGACTCCCGGGGAAGGATGACCGTGGGCGATGTTTTGAGGAGGGGGCCCGACAGGGCATAGCGGGGTGGACAGGACCGGCCTCGGGTAGAAAAAAGTTAGGTCGACAGCATCGACCCCCGTGCCTGCCGTTCGGCCTTGGGAGCATATTGAGTGGGCGGCTCTTATATCTTGAAAATTGACCACCACGCAATCTCCCTCAAAAGGTTTCTTCCCATGCCCGATCCAACCCACCCTACGCACCCCAAGGATCAGGCCATCTACACCCAATGGAAGTGGTCTATTGGTTTTCATCCAGTGGATGACTTTGTTTTTTAGCGCCTGATGTGTTTCCTGCTGTGATTCTTTTAGGGGGGGGACTTTGGTGAGGACAACAACATACGGGTGGCAATCGGAGGGAGATTTACCGGGGGCACTTGCGTGACGGAATCTGCTGGGTGGCCACTGGGGGAGGATTTTTTGGCAAGGAGGAATTTTTAGACAGAGGGGGATTTTTGGGCAAAGAGGTGGAATGGGTAACCCTAGAGATTGGTGCTGCTCCATTGGTTTTAGCAGGCGCAGCGGAAGCCGATTGCGCATTTGGACCAGCCCCTTTCATCTGAGAGGTCTTTTGGGCAGGGTTCGGCGCAAGTGCCGTCGCTGCTATGGGGGGAGTGCCGTGCACCTGGACTACGTGAGTGAAAACACTCGGCATTGCCTGCTTCGCACTGGCTAGAGGGGCTGGGGTAGGAGCTTTCACTGTAGCCAGTGATTTGGCCGGCGGTGACGACTGGACTCTGGTTGTTTGGCTTACTGGGACCTCTTTAGGAACATTCCTATCTGGGTTGGTCTCACTAGGCTTAGGATGCACTTTCAGCAGGGTTTTCAGGGAGAAAAAGTTGTCCCTAGTGGCCTGTTCAAAATTGTCCAGTCTAACCCCCAGGCTCTTAACTTGGTCGAGTAGTGGGTTAAACAAAGACTTTACCAGTTTCTCGAGAGACTCGAGAGAGGTACCCTGTTTTGGTAGGGCCGGTGTTGCTGGTGGCAGGGGGAACGGTATCTGGGACTCAACTGCGTGCTGGGGGGAGCTAGGAATCCTGAGTAGTTCCAGCTCTCCAGCGTCTGGGTATGAGGTACCCCTATGGAGCTGTGTCCTAGAGCGCTTGTAGAGCATGGAGTGATTTCCCCTCCGAATGTTAACCCCCCTTTTCCTTTTCCTATGTGCCCGTGAAGGTTTAATCTGGGGAAATGGTTGTGGGTCAGGTGGGGGCACAATAGGATCCGAATGAGACCTGTTATCGGGAAAGCTGGCTAAGCAGCTGGATTGTCCAGCAGCTATAGCCTCAGTACAGCAACTGCCTGGGGAAGCGAGTGATATGAGGCTTTCAATCCTGTCTAGTCCTGCCTCTAGCGCTACAATGTGTTGCTCGTCATATGGGGGCCCAGGCGGAGGTAGGTTGAAGATGGTAGTCGGCGGCGACAATGCATGTGCCGCAGCTCCCAAGGATGAGCGCTTAGATGGTAAAAGGTCAAGTGAGAGGCGGCGTTCCGTCATTGCCATCTCCTTTTCAATGACGTTAGCCACCCTGGTGATAAATTTGTCCATTGTGCCAATCATCGTGGGGCCCCCTAGAGCACTTGCTCCACCGCCCCTCAGGGCTTTACCGGATCTGGTGGACATAATGGATTCAGGAGCTACAGTTGGGCTCAGAGGGATTGGGGCCGAAGGAGTCGATGAAAGGGGGGTGGCCCAGCCCAGCCTCTGCCGGCCCCGGACGGCCACAGACGGCCCGCCCTTTGCCCGGGCTTCGCCCGGCGTCCCGCTTGCGTCCCGCAAGACGGGTTCTCCACTGGTCTTGTAGAGTGGCGGTGGGGGCGGGGCACGCAGGGGGGCGCTGACCGATGACTCGTGGTCAGGCAGGGACTCCTGGGATAGCGAGTCCCTGCTGCGCTTACCCCTGTAGCCTCCTCTGATGACGGTCTCCCTCGGCAGCCAGCAACCAGGAAAAGACAGGTCCGCGTTGGTGGGTCCTCCCACGGGCGAAGCGGCTCCCGCGCAGCGGGAGCGGCGAGCAGTCGACAGAAACTCCACAGCCCACAGAGACTCCACAGAGGATAGTGACGTCCCAGCAAGTTCCCTCGACTTCACAGGTACGCCGGGGGAGAAGGGTCACAGGCAGGCTGGTTCCCGCTATGCTTTTAGCTGCTTGCCGGTGGGGGCGGGGCACGCAGGGGGGCGCTGACCGATGACTCGTGGTCAGGCAGGGACTCCTGGGATAGCGAGTCCCTGCTGCGCTTACCCCTGTAGCCTCCTCTGATGACGGTCTCCCTCGGCAGCCAGCAACCAGGCAAAGACGGGTCCGCGTTGGTGGGTCCTCCCACGGGCGAAGCGGCTCCCGCGCAGCGGGAGCGGCGAGCAGTCCACAGAGACTCCACAGCCCACAGAGACTCCACAGAGGATAGTGACGTCCCAGCAAGTTCCCTCGACTTCACAGGTACGCCGGGGGAGAAGGGTCGCAGGCAGGCTGGTTCCCGCTATGCTTTTAGCTGCTTGCCGGTGGGGGCGGGGCACGCAGGGGGGCGCTGACCGATGACTCGTGGTCAGGCAGGGACTCCTGGGATAGCGAGTCCCTGCTGCGCTTACCCCTGTAGCCTCCTCTGATGACGGTCTCCCTCGGCAGCCAGCAACCAGGCAAAGACAGGTCCGCGTTGGTGGGTCCTCCCACGGGCGAGCAGTCCACAGAGACTCCACAGCCCACAGAGACTCCACAGAGGATAGTGACGTCCCAGCAAGTTCCCTCGACTTCACAGGTACGCCGGGGGAGAAGGGTCAGTAATAGTTGTTGTTTAATGTTGCCATCCCTCATATTTACTCTAAGAGCTTTAATTGCATTTGTTGGTGATGTGAAAGTTTAACCCGTTGAGTGCTTCCAACGTCCAACGGTCGTCGCGTGCACTACCTCGCTAGTGCTGCGCACGACCGTTGGACGTCCGAATCCCGTTAGCGCAATCGAACGTCTGCACTGGGGCGGAATGTTTCCGCGCGCTTAACGGGTTAAACATCTTTGGTCGATATTATTGTTTTTATTGATGAATAGATTGTTAAACTGCCCTTTGAATGTCCATATTTGGAGCGTTTTTAACTGCTGGAGTGTGATGGGTTTTGTAGCCAAGTAAATTATGGGGTTCTTCTAGCCTTGTCTCTTGCAGCTGAATGAGGTTGAATCCTTGAAGGTAATCCAGAAGATCTTTATCCGATGTTTTGTTACCCAGACCATTTATATTCCAGGTGAGTATTGCCTGGTGGTGTTTGGTTTGTCCTGAGTCAGGTGCTATTGTCTTGCCGATTTATCATCCTTGCTAGCCAGGACCAGTTTTCCGATTTAAGAACTTGATGCTGGTAAACACCAGAACGACCATCACCCAGGCCCTCATAACCAGCCACCTTGACTATGGCAATGCCCTCTATGCCAGCATCTCCATCCAGCTCCTCAGAAGACTCCAAACTATAGGGAATGCTGCAGCCAAAACTCATCCTGGATCTCCATAAACGAACCCACATCGTGCCCCACTCGAGAGACCTCTTCTTGCTCCCCATTCAGAAGAGATGCCAGTTAAAGATCCTCATGCATGTGTAGTAGCATGTTGGACCCCATTTCTATAATCTGGTTATCAAACTCTCTCAGGATCCTCTAATCAATATTGTTTCATGACAATAAGGGTCAGATTAATGGGGTTTATTCAGCCATTCAACGAGGACCAGGAATTGGATAGCTGCTCCATAAACTGATATTCAAATTCATGTATATGATCATGAAAACTATACTATACAAATGTAGTATTAAGACTGACAGACCAAATCTTCTAAAGAAAAATAGGTGGACTGATATCCTACAAACTAGTACTTCAGTTAATGATATATAGAACATCAACATCAGTACTGGATGTCCAGAGATCTGTTTAGTTGGATCCCTTTCAGTTATCAATAAATCAAATGAAATGCACAACCAAATGGAAATAAACCATGGTGAGACACAGGTAGTTTGATTTAGTCAGCTTTATCAAGATTTTAAAAGATAATTACATAATTACTTTCAGCTTGATTCAAATATAAAGAATAATCAGGTTAAACCAGGTTTGCAATAAAATGACCTTAGCTCTCGAAAGTTCAGGTAAGGACATGAGTTAAGCAAGTTTAAAGCAGTCTCCCATGGGGAAGAGGCCATTGTTGTGCACACATTGTATGTGTCAATTAGTAGTCCGCAAAGGAAAGTTTGGATCTAAGAAAGAGATCAAGAAGGAAATCTGCAAGAACTAAGTTCTCCAAAGAAAGGTAGATGAGAGCTTCTCTTACTCTGTCTAATCAATCTATATAATATTCCACAAGTTCGAGGGTGACACCTCCTTGGTCACCTCATTTGGTCAGACCACTCAGTCCATTGGTCAGTTCATATACGGTGACTGTCATGAGACATAAACAAGACACATATTTTAGGAGTATAGGCAGTGCAGAATATGTAAACTGCCTGGCCATTTGAAAGGAGTATACTCTTAAACAAAGATCCTTTAGCAAAGGCACACAAGCAAGTTCAAAAGGACAGTTTCTGAGGCAGATGTTCCCAATGTAACAGACATTTTGCCAAATAGTCCTTGTATGTGAGTGGGAACTCTTGAAATAAAAAATAGTTTCAATTCACTTTCATTTAAAGGATTGAAATATACATTCCCATACCGTTCCTCCTTTTTACTCTTCTCTTCAAGCCTCCCATGGGCCTCCTCTGTAGAACTGGAACATCTAGATGAGGAAAGAAGAATGAAAGAAACCCATAAATGTTCACCTTAGTTCATCAATTGACTAAACATACATCCATATTACACCTATAAGGCCTACTCGCTTCTGTTTCCACCAATCCCTCCCACAGTCACACATTACAGCTCTGAGGTCTTCGTGATCCTTAAACTAGACTGTTCAGTGTCTTCATCTCATCATAATGCCTACCTTGTTTGCCTTCCAATTCTATATCAGCCCTTTTCCTCTTTACTTCCCTTATTTCTTTCTTTGCTTTCATTTGTATATACATATCTTGATTACAATATTCAAAATCAGTATGCAGGCAGCAATTGCCAAGATGACCAAGATTTACCCCAAATCCATTCCCCAAATTTGCAAACCATCAACCTATGGAGGTAAGCCACTTACCAATTGATGCCCAGGCATCATCAACTTTTAACTCATTCAGGTTTTTTCGAGGTGGGTAATGTTCTTAATATACACCTTCAATCCTTGCTCATGTCTGGAACAATGTTGCACTTTAACAACCGGCAGACACCACCTTCTTTTGCAAGCAGGAAATCTAAAGCAAGATTGTTTTGAAGAACCATAGATCTCATAGCAGTGATTTCAGTGTCTATTGGCACCAAGAATCCATCAATAGTGTAAGTAGACAGCTTGTCCACTATAATAGAAAGTCACAGTTTTTTTGTGAGTATTAAGTATCACCCCAACATAAGCTATTAGGGCTCCAAAAATATCTTTCACTATCTCTCCTGTACTTGCATGTATTTTGTGAGAGACTTTGTTGGTTTCATCAGATTGACCCAAGTGATATATCTTCAGAAACACTTTTCTCATGTAACAGGATCTATACCACAGCCCGTAATAAACATTCTTTCCACAGGCCCACTGTATAACATGCCTACAAAGCCGTACACAACCTAGGACCTGCCTACACAAACCATCGCCTGAACTTCCACCAACCCATTAGACACTTGTGCTACTTTTCACTTGCCCTCACATACCCCCGCATCTGTTGCAGTCACAGTTGCTTCCTCTCTTACATCACTCCCAAGACCTGGAACTACCTTCACCTCCAGCTCCGTACAACTTCTTCACTGGCAGGTTTCAGAAAGAGGCTCGAGACCAGGCTCATTGATGGAGACACAGTACCCAGATAAACCTAGGGATGACAGCGTAATGCTTTACAAATTAAGTTTGATTGATTCATTGATCATTTACTTCTACGAGTCTCTTAATGGTGGAGTCTGCAAGTCTCTTTAAGGTGGAGGCCGGTTTAAAAGTATCAACTTTAGCAAATCACACTAACTGTGAGCTAAATTCAATGCTAAAAAAGGTCCTGGTAGGATTTTCACAAGTTTAATAAACTATGCAAGATAGACAAAACTTATTTTTCCATAATGCAAATTAATGTTTATCAAAAACGTAAATTTACAGGGAGAAACATGGCGGCCGCTGACTAACGGTGACCGCTGTGCTCCTTAGGTTCCACATAGGGGGCCAAAGCTGAAGCCAGGATGAACCAAATTGTTTTTTCCCCTTCCTACCTTGGTTTTTTGTTTTTCTGCTTTCCTAGATTTTTGTGGCATGCGGCGGGGCTCGCTCCTTTTCTGCCAAGCCGATTCGGCGATTCCATCTGTCCTCTGCACGCATGGCATTCACGGTGGCCATGGAGACGGCTGTAGCAGTGCTGAGAAAGGAGCTCGGCGCTGGGGAGGGGAGAGGCCGTGCTTGAGCGGAGACGCTGGGGTATTGCTTCTTTGTTTCTCCGGTTCGTAGGAGAAAGGGTCAGCACCAGTCTAGGTGCATGCCCGAGTTGCTGGTTTGAGTGGCGTTCCAAGGAGGGTGGCGAGCAGGTAGGGGAGCTTCAGCAACTGGCTCCTGCTGAGGTGCTTAACCCCTTCGCTGCTGATGATGAGCTCAGCTCGTCATCAGCCACGGTGGTCGTGTGCGGATGACGAGCTCAGCTCGTCATGTAACGCGGCTTTTGGAAAAAAGCCGCACAGTGGAAAAATAACCGCCGCAGCGATGCGGTTAAGGACACCAGTTTTGGCTTAAACTATCTACCGGATGGTAAGTTAGTATCAGAAGCCTTGACTGGGAGAGAAAGTTCTATGAGCAGTAATTCTCCTGCACCTTCTCAAGCGGGGTTTTTTTTTTAATCCAGGAGGGGGATTCATTTTCTTATTGTATGGAGTATAGTGATGAGATCAAAGAGAGTATCTCACCCCCCACAATAAGCAGGTACACCTTGCAAGCCAGAGCAGTCCACCAAACATCAAACACAGTAATTACTCAGTCAATCCTGCCCCCACATATTTCTCCCCCCATTTCTGAAGTCTGAAGAGTATTAATTAAACAACGCAAGCAGGGTGGAAACATAATTGACACTCAAATTTCAGCAAAAGCGAAAGGGACTAAGTGCAATGGGAAAAGTCGGGACAAGAAAACGCCTACTGTAAAAACCAAAATCACCCCGTTTCTAAAAAACTTCTATCAAGTTATGTCTTTGTCCATGACTACTCCCATGTCCGCATCCACGTCTATGCCTACGTCCTTGTCCACCTCCAAACCAACGGTCCCAGCGAGTTTTATGAGGAAGGCATCAATCTCTAATGGTAGTGAACCTTCAAGCAATACTACGCAGACAAGCCGGGTGGGAATGTAATCTCAGGCCTCCTCCAGCATCAGCACATTGCTTGAAACCGATACTGAATCTGTGGTCCATCCGATGGTCAATCTTACTAACAGGTACTCAGTTTTTGGATTACACAGTGAAAAAGAGCAGCTGCATGAACAGGAACACGGAATGGAAAAGGTACACGATGGCAGCAGCAATAGTTTAAACACTTCTGGTCTCAAGGACCATACGGTTTCAGATTCAAGTACACATTAACTAACCGATATACTCGCGGCTATGAAAGAAGAGGTGACCAGGAGGTTTACTGTGTCGGAGACGAATCAAGCAGAGTTGGCTAGTAGGTGCTCTGTATCAGAAGAAAATCAGGCTGCTATCTGTACAACATGCGAGGTATTGGCTCAGAAGTTAGAGGAAGTCACCCTGAGGACCAAAGTAATTGAGTTTGAAATCCCCCAACTAAAAAAAATGATCAAGACAACCTCTGCTGACCTGGCAAAATTATCAACTCAAAACAAGGAACTGAAGGATGACCTTGAGTGATTGGAAAAACACTCTAGAATAAACAACTTGAAGTTTTTAAATATTCCAGACGCTCTTGAGGGGGAGGACATAAAGGGGTTTCTGATTTCCCTATTAAAAGGCTCTGTTTTCAACAAATTTCCAAACATCGATCTAGCATATGAAATCGAAAGAGCCCTTAGGGATCCCTTTAAGAGAAACCCAGGGAGACAGAAACCCCGGAAAATCCTTGTAAATCTTTTGCCCTATTCAGTTAAGGAGATGATTTTGACTAGTCTTGGCACAAAGGCCCAATTGAGGTTTCCCACCACACTACGTGTGATGTAGAATACCACATGCATATAATTGATCAAGGGACAGATGTCAAAGATGGCCGCCTGATAGGAGCTCTTATAAGAGCTCCTTGTGCTTGGGATCCCATTATTGGATTTTATCCCTGTTAGCACCCCTACCTTGAGGAATCACAACCCGAACAAGTAACTGGATGCAAACTTAACAATTGTACATGATTTGCAGACGGCTGGTGCTCAACATGGGTCTGTGCTCCTGATCTATGTTCCGGGATCGCTTGTGAGACGCTGGACTTCAGAGGAAATCGAGTACGGGATCTCCTGGGAGGCGCTGGTCATCAGAGGAGCTCGAGTCGGCTGAGGGCTCCCACGCTTGCACTGGACCAGTGGCGGATTCGGATAGCTGAGCTTGTGGCAGATCCAGCAGCCATTGAGGAGACTGACACCGCTGGGCACGACTGGAGTTCACCGGGAGTGCTGTGCTGCCCACGGGAGGTCTCCGTATCGCCTATAGTCTCACCCGTCACCACCGGAAAGGTCCTAGGGACAGGATTCGCACCAGGAGCATCGCGCATATTCCCAGACGGACAGATCAATTGGAGCAAGCTTCCCAGCTGAGGGCTCCCACGCCTGCACCGGACCAGCGGCGGACTCGGACAGCTGAGCTTATTGCAGATCCAGCAACCACTATGGAGACTGACACCGCTGGGCACGACTAGAGTTCAACAGGAGTGCTGTGCTGCCCACGGGAGATCCCTGGGAGCCTTGTGCCTATGCCCAGATGGTCGGATCAACTGGAGCAAGCTTCTCGACTGAGGGCTCCCACGCCTGCACCGGCCTGCACCGGACCTTCGGTGGATTTCTGAGCCTGTTGCTGAGCATGTTGCAGACCCTGCAGCCACTGAGGAGAATGGCACAGCTGGGCACGACTGGAGTTCACGCTGCCCTCTGGAGGTGTCCGAATCGCCTACAGTCTCTCCCATCATCATGAGATCGGTCTTAGGGGCAGGACGCGCAACGGGAGCATCGCGCCTATCCCCAGACGGACAGATCAGCTGGAGCAAGCTTCGCGGCCCGCAGCGACAACGGCCACACGCCGCGCCCCCCTTTGCTGCCACCGGGATCTACCGTGAGCCGAACTGCAGCCTGTGCAGGGGGTGATACGCGCGGCCGCCTGAATCTTAACAAGGTATATGCACGCAAATTTACTTTCTTGAACACTCATGCCGCTTTTCTACTCTCTTTGCCCGGATTCCTAAAGTGATATCTACACTCAAATCAAATTATTTTCGTCGACTTTGGCGGCCTCTCCATTGTCTAAAATGGCTGGGGCCATAAACTGGAGCAATAAATCGCCCCCACTGCCCCCAGATGACCACAAGGCTGCATACCAACTCGGTCAGGGGTCACCAAAACGGAGATAAGTCTCTCTCCTCCCCACCAAGCAGCAACATAGAAGCGGGACTAACTCGACCTGCCCCTTAGTAGAAAGGGAAACTAAACTCTCTAAATCCCAACAACAACAGACAAAGGACTAATACTCCTGCCTCTCTATATCCTATTTTGGAGGCCATCTTAGACTAGTCCTCCACTTTGGTGGCCATCTTAGACTAGTCATCCTCATTAACTCACACCTAAGGCTAACCTCAATTTTTCTTTTCTTTTCATGCTTACTGCCCCATAACTTCACCCACCCACCCACACACACCCCCTCCCCCTCTTCTACCCACACCTCTTCCATCATGGAACGCATGGGCAAGCACACGTACAAAATTAACTACCCACCCGAGCTCACAAAAAAAAACGCCAAACGTTTCAAACACAACTTCCTGAAGGCCCACCCTGAAACCCCGTTTGTGGACACCTACTTCTCACTAACTAATGGTGCTACGAGCACTGATATCATCCTACGTAGAGCACAGTGGAGGAAAGTGTTCCTCTCCACTCTCACTATATCCACCACTAGAAAATCCGCTCATGGGCTAACGCTTTCTTTTACACCATTCCAACTTTTCCCAGGCAGAGCCACTATCTCCATCTATAACAATGGGATGATCCTATTCCATACCACAGACAGGAACCTTGACCTACTCGACAACCTGTTCCCCACCTTCATAGATCATATCTCCAACCAGCGGACCTCCACTCCTAACACCTCAGACTACACAACACCTTCAACTTCCAATCGTCAATCTAACATGCCTAACCTATCACAACATCTGAATGACACACACCCCTCCCCTCCCCCCAGCGCTGTAATCAGTCACCCACTCGATACTACTTCTCCACACCCCTCATGCACTGGCGAAGATCACTCCCCTTCATACATCCCCCATACCCCCACCCTCCTTACCCCCCACCTCACACCCCATACGAGCCTCGTAGAACCCATCACTGCCCTGAACTTATCTCCCACGCCCCGCGGCAGGACCATCTCTCACCCTACCCCCCCCCCACTCTCACTCCCCACTACCCCACTTTCCCAACTAGACTCACGGAACACATCACCTCCCTTACCTTAACCCCTCATCCTCTGCCCTCCCCCATTCTCAGCATTGAAAATGCAATAGGTTTCGCCCTCGTTTAAGTGAAAGCAATTCTGTTTGCAATTAGGTGACTTTTTAGCTCTGTTTTTATTAGTGTTTTTCAAACTTTCATGTACATAACATGCATATGTATGCAAATATGTATATGTATGCATGCTTTTATATTGGTATTTATATAGAAATGCAGATTATATATATGTTTATATATGTATACATATATATATATATATATATATATATACACACGTGTGTATATATATATATATATATATATATATATATATATATATATATATATATATATATATACACACATATATCAGGCAATCCGCTTCCAAACGCTTTTCTGGAGTCTCGCCAGCCGGCAAGGATACACAGACACGGACCAATTAGGCGCTGAATATTCTTTATTAGCAGAGAGTTGTCAAAGACGTTTCGGCTCAACTGAGCCTTGTTCACATGATATATAAACATGCATAAATATGCATGTATATGTGCATAGGTGTGCGGGTAGAGAGAGGTAGAGAGGCTAGAGGTGTAGAGGTAGCGGTGTAGAGGTAGAGAGGTAGAGGTGGAGCGGTAGAGAGGTAGAGAGTAGTAGAGAGAGAGGTAGAGGGAGGTAGAGAGGTAGAGAGTAGAGAGTGAGTAATAGAGAGTAGAGAGTGAGTAGTAGAGAGTAGTAGAGATTAGTAGAGAGCGTAGCAGAAAATAAGTATTGGAGAGTAGTAGAGTGAGTAGTAGAGAGTGAGTAGTAGAGAGTAGAAGAGAGTGAGTAGTAGAGAGAGTAGTAGAGAGTAGTAGAGTACTAGAGAGTGAGTAGTAGAGTGGGTAGTACAGTGTAGTAAAGAGCGAGTAGTAGACAGTGAGTAGTAGAGAGTGAGTAGTAGCGAGTAGTAGAGAGTGAGTAGTAGAGAGAGAGTAGAAGAGAGTGAGTAATAGAGAGTAGTAGAAAGTGAGTAGTAGAGAGTAGTATTAGAAAGTAGTAGATAGTAGTAGAGAGTGAGTAGTAGAGAGTGAGTAGTAGAGAGTAGTAGCGAATGAGTAGTTCAGAGTGAGTAATAGAGAAGAGTAGTAGAGAGTGAGTAGTAAAGAGTGAATAGTAGAGTGTAGTAGAGAGTGGGTAGTAGATAGTAGTAGAGAAGTAGAGACTGAGTAGTAGAGAGTGAGTAGTAGAGTGTAGTAGAGTAGTAGAGAGTGAGTAGTAGAGAGTAGTAGAGAGGGAGTATTAGAAAGTGAGTAGTAAGGAGAGAGTAGTAGAGTAGAGGAGAATAGTCAGTCAGTGTCA